>NW_026623298.1:1936929-2054529 GCF_030028575.1 Malurus melanocephalus
TTTTTTTGTTTTGTTTTTTTTGTTTGTTTGTTTTGTGTTTTTGTTTTAAATTGCTGCTTGGTGGGTGAGTTATCTTAAATAGTAGACTTTAAAGTCCAAGGATTGGAATACTTTACTTTCAGAGAAAAACCCTTTTAAGTAAGTTATACAAAGGCCAAGGAGCCTGGTATCTTTAGATACTTTTGAAACAGCAGAGCTCTTCCCTTTAGAAAAAAGGGCTGGGAGTAACTTTTGGGAATGGAGACCAATAGTCCTGACATGTGAGGGACCTGGRCCTTCCATCCCTGTTGCACCCGATGGGATCGATTAGAAAGCAAAAGAAAGAAGGGACGCGGTGATTCTTTTTTCTTTTAGCAGCTGTTGTGTGAATCCTCTCCTCTCTCCGCCTCTGTAGGAGAGACAGAGATGGGGAGCACGGGACAATCCCAGGGCAAGTGCACCCTCTGCAGGAAAAAGGGCGGAGGGACCCAGTCCTCAGGGCTGGCTGAGAACGGCGCAGTTTGCCCCAAAACAGGAGTGGATTTGGGCAGCACAGTGACAGGGACATAACCAACAGAATATTTTATGGGCAGGTTATCCATGCAACTTCAGACTTTGGTGGAGATGAGGTTTGGAGCCTCTGTGAACGCCCAGTCCGTGTGAAGTGGGGAGCAGGCAGAACTCGGGAGCTGTCTGAACACTGAGCAGGGGATCCGGATTGATAAATGCTGCTCTGCTCCCTGCTGCTTACCTGACCACACGGACCTGAAGGATGCTCTTTAGTTATTTCATCTTGCCTGGAAAGATTATCTTAGACCATTTCAAGGGTTGGCGACTTTGGTTGTGAAGTCAGGGTGCTCTGTTTTACTGAGCTCAGCCTTTGTGTCTAGCTGTTAATCTCAGAATGTGGTCTCATTCTTTCCACCCCTGATGTGCTAAAAATAATTCAGGGTTGGCCCAGTCCTGCAATTTTAAGTTGTTGGACCCCGGCATGTTGCTGTTTTTAATAGAGATTGTCTGGGTAAAAGTCTGTGCTTTTGATATTGCCTATGTAAAAATAATTCATGGGTGTTTTATGGYCCATCTGGTACTAAAATGATATTTAATATGGTATTCTAATTTTACAGAATGGAGGAAAAGCTCTGTTTCTCCTCAGTTTTGTTAATAAAYGTTTTATGAACTTCATGAATGTATGTCTAGAGTAGATACTAAAAGTTCAAACATATAAACTAACCATGTTTTAAAAATCCCTAAATACTTACTTGCCTAATTTACTGTTAAAATACTGCACATTCAAACTTCCAGACAAACCAAGATAAAAATAGGTTTAGTCTACAGATTTGTTTGCAATCTTCTGGTCTTGTCAGATATTAGTGATTTTTCTGTATGATTTGCTGTAGTAGCTGTTCTTCCAGATTTTCTTCTGTTCTATATTCTCCTATTGCTCATGAAAGTAGACTAAATAAATGCAATCACATTTCTGACCTTAAATACACGACCCAATTTTTAAAAAAACCCCACAAACCAGTACATATCCATTGCCCCAAAATATTTGTCTATCAAGTTACGTTAAGAAAAAGGATTATATGTCTTTTCAGTTTCTGATTAAGAAACTGAATAATTATACATATTAACATAACATAAACATACTGAATAATTATACATATTAATTGACAGGTAGCTATTTAGGAAGAGAAATTATTTTTCGTGAGAAAAAAAAAAAGGCACTTTAATTGGCTTATGTGATCTTTTCCAGAAGCAGGAAGGGAAGCTGGGAACTGATGTTTGGGATCTTGTGGACGTATTCCCAAATTTACAGTAAGAACATTTTAGTTACTTGAGTTAGGCTAAAAGGTGAAATTCCCTATAGAGCCATGGGAAGAGTTAACTCCAGAGAGTAATTGGAACCACTGAGATTTCATACACATTTGCCTCGCTRTTTAGATGCCTTCCAGATGCTTTTCTTCCCTCACTGGTTGCATGAGGAGTCAGAACTCTCCACACAGGCCTTTAAAGTCAGAGGATACAATGTCAGGATGTAATGTTGTTTCTGAGGGACAGTGGACAGTTTGGGTATCACTCTGCTTGTGAATCACATGGGGCAGGCTGATACTGCTCCTTCTCCCCCCTGAAAAAAAGAAGGACAAATACAATAAAAGTACAAGTACAATACAATAAATTGTATTTAAAAGGCTTTTAAAAGAATACATATGTACATAATTATGCAAACATGGAACTACTTCTGCAGAAATATTAGACTAAAGGGAATATGAGTACTAGCATTTTTGAGGTAATCCACAGTTTGGAGTTCTTTTTATAAACTATCCAGACCCCAACTTACAATGAATATGGAAAAAAATCCTTTTCTTCTTGGAGAGATTTCTTTCAATACATACTTGAAGGAGATAAGAAGCAACTTTTCTGTTGCTGTTTCATTTTCCCCTTTGGCACAGAGCAATCCCAGCCATAGCAAAGGCCAGCAGCTGAGTGAGGGGCATCACTGCTTTAGTGTTGGGCACTTGAAAATGGATGAAGAGCACAAAAGGATTTGCTCTATTTGTGAGATTGCAGAGAGTACTTCTTACAGGGGTGGGTTGGAGCACTTGTTTCTGCTTTTAATTTTCCACTTCAAAGTACTCATCAGCAGCATTAGACACAATGGTTTCAATTGCTGCTCTATCTGTGAGATCCTGGATATCTCCTTGGTCTCCTCCCCCATCTCTTGATTTCTCCTGCTGTGATTTTAGATGCTAGGGTTTGAAATACAGCAAATGTACTGAGATTACAGACCAAAGGAATCTGTGCATATTACTTTGCACACATTTTGAACCAGGTAGTAGCTAATCTCTTTGGGGTGGGACTGAAGAAATTTCAGTTTTTTGTTATTTACTATTATTTTGTCATTATTAATCAATATCCAGACTCACTAATAATCTTTTTATGTTGTTTGGGAATAGGCCACCTTCTTAAATCTTCATGTTTGGAGCAAGCAATTCAATGTGATATATGTGGTTTATATTTAAATTTTGTATTGGTTTATCAGCAAAAGAAATCTGAAAAACTTTCTCTGGCAAAACCAGGAGTTRCCACAAAGATTTTAGAAGAATTTTGGAAATTAACTTTTTGTATGTTTGTATTTGAATGGATATATCCCAGAGAATTTTATAATTAATGAATAAGGTACTAATCATTGCTAAACACACATCAGATTATATTCTGTAATAAAGGAAAGCTGAATGCTGAGCTCCCTAAAAGTGACTGCAAATCTTTTCATTGATTTGAGTAAGACTGAAATCAACATCTTACCTCAGCAAGGCTGAAGATATAAAACAGCTCTTTATTCTCCAGGCTGTGGACAGCTTGTTTTCCTTACCTKCATTTTGCTCATTTTAGAAATCAAAGTTAGCTGTCTTTTTGTTCAAYGTAAGTTTTATTTTCAGGCCCTGTGTTTGATGAAGCTTAGGCTTCCACTGTCCTGGGGAATGTGTTATTTGCTTAAAACCCATCTGTTTCTGTAAATGTCTTAAAGCAAAGCCAGCCATACACTTCCCTTTTTACAAAGTCTAAATTCTGAGAGAGTAAATCTGACTTAAAAAGGTTTCTTTAAATCCTTGCCATAACCCACCTGGTTCCATTTTCAACAAACCTGATTTTTAATGACTTCTCCTTGTTTTGGAACTGACTGTCTATGGGTGAACTTTCTGATTTCTGATTGGGAATAATGGAATATCTCTGTTTCTGCTGCAGAACTGTTTTCAGGAAGGTTCACAGTAAAGGAGAGTGTTTTTGTCTTCCTGCTTTTTCAGGCTGGTTTTAAGTCAATCTATCTCTGCATGTTTTTTGTCCAGCCTTGGTAACAGCGTGTTTATTTTCCTCAATCTTTTCGCTTTCTTTGCAGTGGTGGCTTTAACCGTGTCTTAGGATGAGGGGGGGACCTTCATGCACAGTTTCCAAAGAGTCTGCAGAAGAAAACTAAGAGAAGGGGTGGGTTTAAATCTAGGCTGTGACTTCTTTGGAATCTTTTCCTAATCAACATGTGAAAACAATTTCAAACCACTGTTCAGTGCGATACTCATGTTACATCCATGATTTTTGCAAGGGTAAGGGTGACATAAAAAGCGTAACAAGCAACTGCCTATGCTCTGAATTATTCTACATAGAGCTGGACTCTGATCCGACTGTCCTAGATGGGTCTGCAGCAATTCCTGTCTGCCAAGCACTAGTACCGAGTAACTCCCAGGAATTCATTTCTGCTGGATACAGATGTGGGGGAAATGGGTGGCACATAAACATAGAAAACAGCTATCCTGATCTATCCTTATCTTATTACAGTAGATTTTAGGACCTGAAGTGTATACTGGCACATTTTTTGCGTATCAGCTGCAAGACGAACGTAATCCATATTCAGCATTCTGAATCTCCATTGGATTGCTGGGCTTTCAACATAATAAATTGACTATAGTTGTACTAACCCAAGAATGATTTAGGAACCTCTTCAGTATGTAAAATAACTCAAGCTGGTGTTTTGTAAATGGTTTGGATGGTTTGGGTTTCTGATGTGTCCTTGGCTATTACCGAGACTGAATACAAGATGCTTTAAACTGCCCTTGTAATGGATGCACTGTAATTTCTGGGCTGCAATTCATGCCACTGACCATTCTGCACCAAGTGAAACACATAAAATAATGTASAGCACCAGAGCTGGGAGCTGAAGGTGTGTGAGAAAGTTCTTCACAGGCTGCCAGACAATGGCCTAGTGTCAAAAATGCAGTGTCCTGCTGTGTTGGCTTCTCAATTGCTTTGCGTAATATACAAATACTGGCCATGTTTCCCTTTTGCTCTACAGGATGCAATTTCTGCATAGGATCCAAAGGCAGGAGAGATTGGGAAAGCAAAATCCTTATTGTGCACCTTTTGGTCTGCAGAGCTCCAAAGCTATTAAAAAAGCTGCTGTCGAGTAGAGAAGGGCCATTTGTTAAATGTCTCTATGTCCCAGCTGCCATCATAACTATTGCAAATATCAGCACTATGGCCTTGAGGTGACAAGGCAGCAAAAACGGAACAGTATTTTATAAAATGATTTATTTTCACTAAGCTGAGTCCATGTCATGTTTTTTTTTTTTTTTTTAAGCATGAACCACAACACTCAGAAGAGCACTTCTCTGAATTAAAATAAGGTTACCAGAAGAATAATTTCCTGACTTTGCACTGCAAAACCTAGATTGATAAATTATGTACGGCTTTTGAGTTGTTTTCCTTGGTATATAGCCCTTGCATTTTTTAATTTGCTTATGGTTCATTAGTATGGCATTTAAACCAGTAGATTTAATTAATTAGGTGCTAAGACCTGCGAGTTTATCAAGGAGTGACACTTTCACTGCACTTGCCATGATGGATGATGTACTAATCTACATTAAACTGTGAGCAGGAAGGTGTTGAGGAGAGATTTGGGAAGCTTCGGAAGTTTTCTGCATTCAATTTTATGTCTAAATTAATCCTTTTGAAAACTCTCTKCTTCTGAACCCAGCCTTAAAGTAAGGAAAAATTATGAAGTTTCATGCAATTTCAAAACTACTGCTGAAAAAAACAACTTTATTTTATTTCCTTTCATTTTGTGTTTGCATTGCAAAACATCACTGTCTCTTGAGAGGAAAAAGAAGAGTACAAGTACCCAGTTACGTATTCTTCTCCACTCAGCCTTTTGATCTCATCTGCCTTTAGCATTTTCAAAGTGCTCCAATAGGCACACTTGAGACTGGGCTCTCAGTTCTTCTCGCATTTAAAACAACTTTTCTCCATTTAAGTAATTTAGTATGTATGGACATAGCAGAACAGAGTTTAGTCCTTTGTGTATCTGTTTCTTTTTGGGGTTTCTGTTAAAACGAGAGCTGACATGATGAGTGTCTTAAGTTGTCTCACTAAGGAAAAAAAGGAAAGTGAATTGAAGTCAGGGGATTGAAGGGAATGACAGGTGAATGAGATAAGCCAGAACTAGCACTTTAAGTGAGTGACAGAGAAAGATTAAAAGATATAACTGAAGGCAACTGCCAACAACACATAGAATCTAGGACACAAGATGGTGTAGAATAAAGGAATTTTGGAGTAGAAATCAATTCAGACAAGGTGAGAGTGAAAGGGGATCTACTRTAGGATTTCAGTATTCTTTTCAGTAGGAAAAAAATATTTTAATACTTGATGGGGAAAGAGAGAAGAGAAGGAATAGGCTCCGCTCTGACTAAGTGAGAAGGAAGGAAAGTAAAATCTTTGCAATAAAAAGGAGAGYTCAAAGGGTTAAATGTTTATTCACAATTAAATGGAATTATAGGCGGAATAATTTGAGGAGGCAGGATTAGGTGTAGTTTGGAGGTAGAGGCGTTGGAGACAACCCAGAGATGATTTCTGATTATCTTCAGTGGTGTAGTGAGTAGCATTCATAAAGCCTCCTTCTTCCTCTGTGTTCATTGAGCACTCTGAGTGTTTCATAAACCCAAATGTAAGATTATGTGTATGTATATATATATATATATATATATATACACTCTTGGTAGTACACTTGTGAAGGCAACATGTTCCACTGACACAAGTGTAAAAATTGCTAAAAAAGGATGCAAAGCAAGAACGGGTGACAGATTTGAGGGAGAACCCTGTCCTTCAGCGCTGCCCTTCCTTCCTTTCTGCCTAGGCCTGACACTCTAGTTAGAAACTGAATTAACASTTTAGGGAAGTTATTGACAGGAGGTGGAGATGGTGGGCTGCTTATTGACACAATCTTTTAGGCAGTTTTCTCAAAACACATCTGGGCACAGCCCGTGGAGAGCCCACMCTGGAGCAGGCTGATCCTGAAGGGCTGCAGCTGATGGAGAGCACTCATGTCTGCAGTTTTTAAAGGACTGGATCTCATGGACGGGACCCCATGCTGGAGTAGGGGAAAAGTGTGAGGAGGAAGGAGCAGCAGAGGGGAAATATTATGGGTGGACCATAAACCTCAACCTCTGTACTCCTGCACTGTTTGGAGAGGTGGAAGAGGTAGAGATGTTGMAATGAATAAATAAAGTTTAGCCTGTGAAAAAGAGGGGAGCAAGGGGAAGGTACTGTTTTAATTTTGCCTTTTTTTCCTCACCATCCAACTCTATATTAATTAGCAATGAATSAAATTAATCTACCCYAAGTCTGTTTTGGYCATGATGGTATTTAAYAGGTGATCTCCCTATCTTTATCTCAATSCATGGGCTGTTCTATCTCATTTTTTTTCTCCATCCTGTTGGGAAGGGGGAGTGTRAGAGCAGTTGCACAGGTGTCTGGCCACTGGCCAGGTTCAACCCACTATGATTACATTGCCTGCAAATGTTGTGAGCCAAGAGACGCAGGGGCAGATCCTTACCTGAGGAGACTTGGCAGAGGTTGCTGGATTTCAAGAGTGATTCTGCTGACAGAGATCCCAACCTGTGATTTTTAAGTCTCGCACATCGTGCAAATGGCGATATTCAGTTTTTTGGAACAAGCTACATGTAAGAGTACTCAAGAGGTGCAATTTTGGGTAGGAAGTTTTTTTATCTTGGAGAAGTAGAGATGTAGTGGAAGGCSAGACCTATTTTTGTTTGCACAGCAAACAAACTCAGCTCTTCCCTGTGGCCTCTCCCCTGTGGTTATTAAACTGCCTGAACCATTCTTCTGACTAAAACCTAATACCATTCTGGAATTTGCTCTTTTCTGTTTGAGCTCAGAATCAACATAGTAGGTTACTACTCTTTGAAATGAAGTGCAAACAATAATTTTTATTGTTCAGCAAGAATATCTCTCCCTCCCACCTGCCTTCTTTCAGTTTCTCTAGTGTTCTTTTCCCCTGGAGATTTAAGACACCATAAATAGTAACCTTTTGTTAGCTGGCATTGTAATTTTGTTACAGTTAGATTTATTTAGTTGCTGGGTTTCTGTATGTGTTGGACACGTTATTGGCTTTTTTTTTTTTTCAATAGGGACCTCTGAAAACTTGAAAGAGAGCATATAAAACAAAGGGTATTGGAAAACAGGCCAGTGAAATGCAGAGTGCCTGCTAGCGGTCACTCAGACATTTTAGAAGACTGGTGCAAAAAAGAGCAGCAGCATTAACTAAAAATCTTCCCCTCCTGCTCTGCAGTCACTGACCTCACGTGTTACTTTTGAGAGCTGTGCAGGCTCAGGGATGAATTTGCAAAAGCTGCAMTTGCACTTTGAATRGGGRAAGCTGCATTTCTTWGTTCACCTCTGGAAGCTGTGCCACCAAATTAACCTCCCCTGCACACACAGAGGGTYGTGTGACATCCAGGTTCACCTAAAACGGAGCTTCAGCCACCAATTAGCTTCTGAAATTTCTGACCATTGCCTTTATGGTCTTCTTTGGTGTGCTTACAAGAGTTATGAGAACGTCAACTTTGGTACATGAGGACCTGATACCTTTTTTGATATTGAGGGGATAAAAAAAGTTCGTGGCTAGATTATAATCAGAGCTGGCACATTGTACAGCGATGACAAGAGATATCCAGATCTTAACTGTGTCTGTCCTCAGTGCAATAACAATCACAGAAATGTCTTCAGGAGACTACATGGTCCAAGGAATAGAAATAAATMTTTTCTATTGAGCAGAGCACAATGTGCTTTTAGATTTTGAGGGCTTTATATTTTCCCAATAGCATTTTAAYGTTTCCATGTATTAAGGCTGTCTCTAGCTGTATGATGTAACCCCCAAACTGTTCTACAGTCAAGAAGAGCTGCAAAATATAACTGATCCTACTAAAAGGTTGGTTGAGGCAGGGTTTGACTTAGCCACTCTTTGTATGTTAAGAGGCTAAACCAGAGGAAATGTTTTCAACTCATTGGAATGAGAGTTTCTTAATTTGTGGTTGCAGAATAATGGTGATACGGGTTGTAAATATTACAGTGTTAGTTATTTCTGGAGTAACCCAGTGGGAGCACTGACCGAATACTGAACTTTTAAATTATGGAAATRCCTTTGTCAAAGTATAATTAATGCAAATCTATGTAAATTAGAGTGAAAGTTTAGCCCAAGATGAAAGAATTCCTTTACAACCTTTTGGTTAATTGATTGGATTATCCTCTCAGTTACACTCAGTAACTCAAGTTTCCCTTCAGTAACTTAAAACAGCTGTTTGTCTTTGACATGGGTGGACCTCCTGTGTGAACAACAGGCTCAGACCCTGAGTCCCTGGTTTTACTAATCAATTCAATCCCCAACTCTAATTTACCATGATGAAGCAAACCCAAATCCACCAGAGATAACTCTAGATAATGCTTAGACTTTTTCTTGTTGTTTTTGTTAAAGAGATGAAAGAGCTTCATCTCTTGATGAAGGAGATAGGAAACAATAGGAGATTGTTTCAATAACTGCAAGTCCTGAGTAACTGAACTCAATCARGGCTCATGATAATAGCCTTTTCTTATAAATATACAATCCACATATGGTGCACTCAAAAATTATTAGCTCAGGGAGARCCTTAAAATCACATTTCAGCATCATAATACAKGAGCACACAATTCAGAAATTACCTMAATGGTAATTACCTCAATGGACTATAAATAGTAATTAAAACCTGTAAGAAAACAGAATTTGCTTTTCTTATTTTAGTCACTATGTGTGATTATCTGACTGCTGCTAAAAGTATAATTGAATCTATTTGTGTATTCAGGGTTTGCAAGCTCACCCATTGCTATGTTTTGGTCTATTTGATCACTTTGGTGATAATTGACCTTGGCTGGACTCCAGGTACCCACTACTTCCTCAACAGAACAGGGTGGGGAGAAAATAAGATGAAAAAAARCCTCCTGGGTYGAGATAAAGGCAGTTTACTAACACAGAAGTGAAGGCTGTGCTCTCACAAAAAAAAGGAAAAACCCCAAAGATTTTATTCCCTACTTCCCATCAACAAACAATGTCCATCCCCCTCCCAAGAAGCAGGGCTCCAGCACACATTGCAGTTGCTCCAAAAGACAAATGTAATCCATAACAAACGCCTCCCTTCCCTTTTCCTTTGTCTTTTATASCTATTATAGCTTTTAAATCTGAGCTGATWTCACAYGGAWTACCCCTTTKGTCAKTTTGRGTCACCTGTCCTGGCTGTGTCCCCTCACAGGATTTTGTCCACCCCCATCCTGCTGGTGAGGGTGAAATGTTGGAGAGAGGGCACTGATGCAGTGCCAGCGCTGCTCAGCAGCAGCCAAAGCACTGGGGTGTTATCAGCACCTTTCCAGCTGCCAATGCAAAGCACAGCACTGTGAGGGCTGCTGTGGGGAAATGGACCCATCTCAGCCAACCTTATCAGTATTCCAGCCAGAAAAACACATGGAGGAAATTCATACAGTAGAAGCTCTTTCCAGAAGAATTTATTTAGGTTTCTCAAGCTTGGCAACCGAGGCCTTGCCACCAGGATGTTAAATACCAGTGTTGTGGCAGTCCCATGCCTGAGTGTATCTTGACTGAAGCAAATGAAAGATKTCTGTGGTTAGAGCTCCAAAATGGCTGTTCTTACACATGCCACACATATATTCTCAATTTAATAGGATCCGAAGTCACAGTACTATTTCTTTATAACAATAAAACTTATCAAAATTATATCACTCCTTGCAAAAAAAGGTACAATGCCTAGAAAAAAATTATGCAGAATAAAAGAGGGAGAGCAACAGGGATTCACTCCTCTGGGAGGATCTTTCTGCCTCTCAGATGATACTTGATATTTTTCCATTCCAAGTAAATATTATGATTAGATTATGTCTGACTGTGCCCGGCGCTATCCAAATAAGTGTGAAAACACAGTTCATACTCACACACGTTTAGAGACAAGCTGCTAAAAACCTGGAGTGGCAAGGTGTCATTACTTAGTTCTGTGACACTCAGAGCTACGTGATGTACCAGCCAGGGGCAACGATAAAGCACAGCTAAATTAACAAAATGATGTACCCAGCTCTGCAGTTCAGTCAGGGGTGAGAAAGCAGCCAAGGAACAGTCTCTGGGCAGCTCCAACAGCCTTCTGCTGCCCTCCCTGCCTGTCTCGAGGTGYCCAATGGGCAGCTTTAGCAGCTGGTGAAAGCCAGAAGGGTCCCTGTTCATGCAGAGCCACCTCACAATGTGAGACAACAGAACCAGGCACAGGTCCCTGAACTGGGTTAACCTTTTGAGGGATCCTGCCCCAAACCATTTAGCAGCAACATTTTGGGTCTGAGTGGTCCTCATCAACTTAACGGTAGCTAAGAAATAAATGCTTGTGTATACCTGTGCTTTTAAAATAGCTTTCTTCAGCTCTTCTGTAATTTTTACACTGTGAAAGTGTAAAAAAAAAACAACCCAAGTTTAGGAGTTTTGTTTCATGAACAAGATAAGTGTTTTCTTCCCCTGAGTTTTCCTCCAACRTTATCTCCTGCAAGTAGAAAAAATAGGTTTTGCTACAATGTCAGAAACCAGAGAGTTAAGACTCCARTGCAGATCCAAGGATCTCACCCGTGCTTGTTTCTGTTTGTACTTGTTTGAAGGATTTTAATTATATTTATTATCCAGAGCACATAGGGGTAAAGTCCTGCTTTATTTGTTGAGTGAGTTGTGCGAAATAGACATACTTGAAGATACAGAGGATTTTGGCATCTCTTTCTTGTACTCATTGTCTATAATTAAGATAATTATTCTTTTCCTTCTGCATTTTAACTCCTAAGACATCTCTGGACTGTACTGCCAATATTTAAGGTGTTTTGGGACAGAATTTTGTCTTATCCATAAATTCCCAATTAGTGCAGGTTTTTTTGCTTAAAGATCCACAGGACTTCACAGAACTTAAAAGACTCTTCTTGTTCTGTAGGCCCTAGTCAGGTCATGCTGGTATTGAACCCTTTGATAAAACCCTCCTTTTCAGGCAGGGCTTCATCCCCCTGGGTGTAGAAATGTCAGAATTGGACACCCCACTGTGAGTTGTACATCCTGCCAGATCCTTTTAGTTTCTGTGGARTGAAACAGATTTTTTAAGAGGGCAATTTGTAAAATCTGTGTTAAATATTCCCAGAAGACCTTCTATGTCATCCTAATAAAGATATCTTAGGGCACTGGAAGAGGCCTTGCTTTTCTCATTAAATACACAGGTAGTTGATTTACAAACTATTATTTGCTCTTCTTTCAGATATTTGAAAGTGAAAAAACCTGTCAGCATGTATGAGCACTTCCAAATTTTGTTTAGTTTATCCARCGGTGTAAGGCACAATGTAAAATAAGCATTCAGGGGCAGAGTGATGGCTATTTCATGCAGGAATCTTTGTTCATGGATCTCACAAAAACAAACCTCTATCCAAACCTTCTATCTGTATCTCCACTRTTGTGCTGGAACTTACTCACATAACCTCCTGCGAGACCTTTATTAAAACCCTTTTAATAGATTGAAGAAATTAATTTCCATACATCTGGTTAAACTCAGCATTTATTCTAGGCCAGATATGATCTGTGTTTCATAAAAAATACTTCTGCAAACAGCTTTTTTTTCTTTGGGACAGAATCAGTTTGCCATGGGAACTGATATATGGGAGTATATATGGGAACTGATATATAGGAACTGAATAGGAATACACAAACAACTGTAATTCCAATAGTTAATTGTATGCATTAGCTATTATAACATAGATCTTTCAGTAATAATTGAAGTTGTGTTGCACATTTCAGTGTTGTTAATGTGTTCTCATTAGCCATGTAGCTGCAGTGCATTTTGTTTCAGTGGTGGGTGACAACAAGAATGTGCTTCATTAGCTGGGAAAAAATGTTGACAGCTGTAGAATCTGTGGAAGAATACAAATATGCATTGATCAAATTTAGATTCACAGKCTTGAATATTATGCCAAAAAAATGCCCGTGCTAAGAAATTAAAATGAGATTGAAAGAAATCCTAAAGTAAGTGTAAGATTACTAAATGAGTTTTTGCCCACTGTAGTTCTCTTTGCAGAATGTGCACAAAAAAATAATTGGAAAATCACAAAAGAAGGGTTTTTTTTTTCCCAGAATAATATTCAAAGGTTCCTTTTAGTGAGATAGAGCAGTATGGAACTTATTCATGGGTGAGGAACAAAATAAAGAGAAGAAGTGTGAGCAATGCAGTTTAGTTTTTTGATGAGGTATGAACAACATGAAGACATTTCYCATCTTTCACTATTTTGAACTCCACATGTTTCCATGACATAATTTCATTTATGAAACCAAAATRAGCTGGTGTGAGACAAACCAGRAAGTTTTTCCACKGCWGTTCCAGATGCCTGATGAAGATTTAGACATTGTCACATGGATTTCTTGAAGATGTGTCTCAAATTAAGGTTAAGGATCCTAGAAGTTTTAAGTTGGAATTTTACTGCTTGTGAGTTCATGGATGCTTTATGTGAGTTTGCTGTACCTGTGTACTGCAAAGAGAAAGCTGCTTTGTTATGAACTGTCACAGTATTAGATGACACACCTTTACAAGGTCATTTATTTCAAATGCCACAGAAGTTTAATGTGTTCTTTGGGATCAATGAAACACCCAGAAGCTCTAAAGGTACAACACATGATCCTACAAATGGAAAAAACATCTGTTTAATATTTGCTGTATTTTTCCTGTTGACATGCAGGCTGGAAAGAGGGGGTGTACAAAAAAAAAGGTGCTCTATTTTTTTAAAAATTTCAAGCTAATATTAATGAAATACTCTTGTGAGTCTTTRAATAAGACACAGCTGAAGCTGCATCAAGAAGCAGAACTTATCCTTGTCTTACATAATTCTGTGTGCATATGCATAAAGAAAATATGTGAAGAAAACAATAAAAGAAAAGTTGAAATAATGAAAGAGATCTTAGAAATGGTAGGAGAAGTACAAAATTGTACATGTATGGAAGTTCTAAAAGCTATCCTCTACTTCAGCTGGTRGAGGCGAAGCATTACCCTATCCTATTTTTCATTGTTTTTTGTCTTTGTGTTGTCTGTACTTGCCCTCAGGTGTTCCATGCTGAGGTCTGTTATTTCTGAGCAGACACCAACCCTAGGTGAAGTCAGGGTGGGTAAATGCCTAAGAAATAAAAAAGAGTTGGTATTTGAAAATATACCCTCTTTTTTGTCTGATAATGGCAGTTCTGCTGTTCTGGCATGCTGCAGAAGGGCAGATGGTGCATGTCCCCACGTAGARCTGAGCACTCAGCATCCCAGTTTCTCTSAGAATTACAAATTCAGGAGGGTTTYAAGMGGTMCTGRGATAMTGAAGCTGYTACTCAACAKGGRCAGCACAGTCTCCTGGTCTTCTCCTACTCCAGCTCTGCAGTGTGTCTCTGGCTCCCATCACTTGTGCTGACAGAGCTGTTCAGGACATGTTGGAGGCTGAGTTCTGTGGTCCAGAAAGCCAACTGGCAAAGACAGATGATGAACTTCTCTGTTTCCAGATGTATCATGATAATCCCTGAACAATCAGCTTCTTCCCCAGGACATGGCAGAATGATGCTCACCAGGGGTTTTTTGTTTGCTTGTTTTGATTGTTTGTTTGTTATTTCCTGTTGCTATTCTTTCTTCTCTCTTTTTCTTGAAGGGATAATTCAGAACTGGCTGTGGCCCGGCTCTGTATCACCTTGCCTTTAATGTCTTCCACATCTCATAGGATACCCTGTGGCTCCATGACATATTTTCTATTTTTATGTGCTTTTTCCCAACTCTATGTCATATTTAGCATTTTACGTGGTGTGGCCCAAATTTCAGATGTTGTAGTATATCTCACATATACTGGCATTTTTCTAGCACAAAAATAAGTAAATTTAATGTGACATGAGGACTTGAGGAAGAGTTGAAATGGGTAGAGACTTCTGAGATAGTGTTGAAGGAATCTATTTTATCAAGGGAGCCAAATCTGATGCAATTTTTTCAAATTTCTGCAAGAAGGGTCTGGTTAGGTGACTTCAGACAGTTKCAGAATTACAGAACTGATTGTTCTGTGTATTCAACGCAGACATGGATCTCAGGAAAGGTCTGCACAGATGTGACACAGGGGCTTCAGCAGTCAATTCTCCAGGCTGCACTAAGAGTCCTGAAAGATACCATGTTTGCAATTGCAAGGTCAGCAGGGAGAAGTAGATCTCAGCCCTCAGGAGAGGTAAAGTGCCCTAATTTGTCTTTCTTTTCAGATTTACCTCTTACTGGATTATCCTCTTGCAATTAGTTGTCCGAGTGTCTTGACACTGTTTTCTCTATCTCTACATGTCTATACACCTGTATCTGTGTCTAAATCTATAAACGTTTTGCTTTGTCACTTTGGATCACATTCTGTTAGCTTAGGTGCAGCAGTCATCCACAAACTTTTTCAATCTGCAGGCACCAGTTTTATTAGTGGCCAATCTGCATTTCCTGCCCATGTTGACCCGTCTCCCTCCTAGATGCTGAATTTGCTAGCAATTCTGTGCAATGCAGAATACAGAATTTTCTAGAAGTTCATGTGACTTTTAATTGGTTCACAGTTCACGATAACAAAATGAATGAACACTGCAGTTTCACACAGTGTGTAAAACCCAGGCACTATTGTGACTTATGACCATTTTTACTTGTGTGAATCACAAGCAGTATTTTTATCTCAGCATTTTCAATGCATTTTTATATTATTTTGACTTTTTAAAATATTGCCAATGCATACTAGTAGTGGACTCTATTCTCATTCATACAGAGAAAATGAAACTAAAATTTTTTGTGGCAAGGTCTTTTGAGTTTAGTTTTAATAACATTCTGTTATATCCCTACCCTGGCCCCAAACTCTGAAACATAAATCTCAAAGTTGAACCCTATACTTGTTATTGTCCTTCTTACATAATATGAATCTTCTTCCCTCCACCATTTCTACACCCCAGCTCCCAATAATGTATTCTTGGTTTAAGTAGGAAGATTACAATCTTGTGCTGTAAAGAATCTTTGCTACTGTATAATTCAGGTGTGAAGAGATGAAAACACTCTGTAAGAAACTGTACATTTTTTAGAAGTAGTGGATACAGCACAAACTGATCCGTAAAATATTGTGTTAAAAATAGTTGTGGAATATTCACCAGTAAATATGCACTATTGATGCTAAGGATTTGGGAATTTTTACACAAATTTAGAATCCTGTACCTACTATTTCTATGGAAAATCTGAAAAAATCCTCAGGATGAAAATGTTAAAGAAAATTGCAGTACATATGCTCTCATTAGATATATTTATTTTGTTTAAAAATGGGATTTTTTTTTTTATTTCTTAAGCCTGTAATTGTGATCAAAATACACAGACCTGATTATCTGAGATAAACAGGAAATTAACTTATTGTGAGACCTTGTAAAACAGCAAGGAGTTATTTTTTTCCACAGACAGACATTCATGGTCATTCCCACACAGATTTCACTCACCCTCAGAGTCATTTGAAGGYCCCTTCCAACCCAAACTATTCTGTGATTCTGTGACTTACAAAGCACAAGGACATGGGTCTGAGTGGTCTGTGCAGGGTCACTTGAGTGTGACAGGGAAAAGGTCCACCAGCATCTGAGTCCTCATCATGTCCCATTGTTCTTTTCTGGTGATAAACTATTTTTTTCCCTTTTTACAAGCCATGAAGTGATTGTTTCATCTCAGAACCCTTTTTCTTCAGACTGCCTAAAACACAGTAAATTTTTGTCAGTATTCCTTCATTTTGGTTCTCCTCACAGCTTTACTCARTCTTCCTGCTGGGATAAGAGGGAGAGGACCAGCACCCACACTGTGGTGTCACCTTAGTGTCACTCGCCTRTTGTTAGCATGCAGATCTTCTGCTGAAAGATAATACGTGCAGTGGTTTTATCAGATTATAGACCTGCAGATCTATAGATCAGGAGTTATTCCTGAGTTTTAACCAGTCTGTTGCTGTCAGTCATGTCCTTGCTTTTATTTTGTCCTTCGTTCTGTGCTGAGTTCTTCCGTGCTTTCAGATATTTCCATCACTTCTTCCTTCAGACCAATCAGTATTTCTCTTAAAATGTCTGTGAGTGAAWGCTTTGGCTCATTCTCTCTAGTTTTTACTTTCATTGTCTTTTTTGCAGTATTTGCTTTCCCTGCTCTTCCAAAGTAATTACACTTTCTGCAAGTTAACAAAAGCACAAACAAATAGKATTTATTAACAACTGAATCATTAATTACTTTAAACTCTCTTAAAATATCTAATAAAACATTTTTCCAACATATCACTGTTTGGCAGATGTTCTTGTGTATTCAAAATAAGCTGCTGATTCCGTTCTCATGTAATATTTCTTACTGGGGCTCTCTTATTCTGGACCATTAGACCGGAACAAGAACAGTTTGTTTTGTTGTACAAAATTCTAGCACCACATGATGTGATAATCATATGTCTTATCCAGCAGCTACTCAAGTATGGACCATAAGTTAAACAATGCCCCACGCATTGTGCAGTGTTCTGGATTTATATTTGCAATTCCAGTTCTTCAAAGAAGTTCCAATTTAATATTTCAAAAARGATCCTGCTCTGGATCCATGGTTTTAATAATGTATTCCATCAAAGGGTCTGTCAGTTGTGGATCTTGTCATGTTAACACAAGCGTGCCAAAGATATTGTGGTTAAAATGAAAGTGAAGATGATGAAGGGAAAGCTAAAATAATTTTAAAATTGAAGGCTTTGATCATCTGTAGCACTCCTATTACACACATCCCACCAGTAGYTTCATAAACAGTCAACTCAGCTGCACAAATAATTACTCAGAATAACTGAAAAGAAGGGAAGAAAGTTAGAAACTTTACTTGAAACCACATTGAGTTAAACCAGCTGTGTCTATGTCCTTTTTAGTTTAATTTATATGCAAAACATTGAAAAGGCGTAAAGTCACTGAACTACAAAGSAAATGAAGACTCTAATATATTGGCAAGGAAAGCTGGATGCAATATTTTTGATGAAAAGCTGTTGCTTCAGCAAAACAGAAAGAGTTATTGGAGATCTATGAATTCTACAAAAATTTGCATGAGAAAGTAATTGATAGAGGATGAAAAGCAAACCAGGTAGTTAGATGGAATGTGGTACTTTTGTTTTTGACATCAAAAAGTTGGACATGTCTGGATGACCAGACCAAAAATGGAAAAATAAATTCTGCATAGACAAATGTGAAGAAAAGTACATGGGGAAAACCCAGTCTTGTAATTGTGTAAAATTACAAGGCTCTGAGGTGGTCATTACTGCTGCTGAGAAAACCCCTGGAATTATGATAGATAAATGAAAAAATAACCTTAGTAACAATCAAAAGCTAGATAAAACACTAGGAATGATTAAGGAGGAAAAATAAATCAAATTTTAAAACCCATTATCTTTCTGCTGTACAAATGCAGTGTTTTCACAGCAGATACACTAAGCGGAGTTCTGATCCCCACATCTTCTAAGGGAGATGTTGCAATTGGAAAAGGGTGTGAGAAGTGAGAATAATTAAAGGATGGAGAGTGCCAGTACAGATTGGCAGGGATCTGCGACCCATGAGTGGCACAGAAAGTGGAAGACTGTTTGCTGCCTCTTCTAGTTTGAGAACAAAGCACCATGAAGTGCAGCCCTGGTTAGCCAGACTTAAAGGATCTCCGAGGAGSCAGTTTTTTGTGCCATGAGTAGCAGACCTGTAAAACTTCTTTCCAGGGAATGCAGCCCTTTGCACCTGCTCATCAGCTGATCTTTGCACAGATAAATGTGCATCTCGCCACCTTTATGAACATTTACAGTGCCTGTCTGGACTGCTGCAAATCTTGACATTTGCCTTTCTTGAATCAGGTCCTTCATTTTGCAGACCAGAAATACCATTTATGGTTGATTACCTATTCCAACCCTTTTTAGTATTACAATGGAGTAATTTGTCTTTGCTCTTATTCAATACCCTCTGCTTSCACAGTAAGATATCACTCACATGCCTCATATTTCCAAGTCTGTCTGAGCAGTTCATAACTGTGGTGGCAGCTTTGAAGCAGAGTCAGAGGTCAGGATGGCTGACTTCTGTCTGCAATCTAATCACTGAGCTAAGGCAGTCAAATTACTCTCTTATCTGCACTTAGAGTTTGCCTGTTTGTAGATTGCTGTAAGAATAATCCCTGAAGTGGSAGAACAGAGGTGAGCTGTGTCCTCTGGTTTTGCCCTGATTTCCTAAGGTGTGCTCACTGCTTCTAGGAAAGGGGATTTTAATTAAAATGTGTGCARAATCTGTGTGGGAAATGCTGCTCCTGCAATATGCAGGAGCTGTGAGATCAGCTGGGCTGTGAGTTGCTGCCATATGTCCCCTGACCTGTGCATCCAGAATCCCTGGGCAGTGAGAGGGTGTCCCAGATCTCCTCTGGTCTCAGTGCCTGCAGGTCCCAGCACCCCAGGTCAGCTGGATCAGCAATACCCTCCTGTGGTGAACYTCTTGTGGGTCCTGGGTAATTGCTTGAGTTTCATGGAGCTGGGTGTCTCTGCATATCACAGCATCCTGCCCCCATGARAGAGACCCACTTCCAGGGCCTGCTGAGCTTTAACCCATTTTATTCCCCCAAAACAGCACAGAAATACTTTCCTCTCACACAAGCAGAGCAGTAACAAGTCTCCCACATGAAAGCCTAAAACTCTACTGTAATAATTCGACACATAAAAGGTGGATTTGATCCAATAATCCAAAGCAGAACCAGTTAAATGGGACATCCTTTTATGATTATCAGAGCCCCAGGAATACAACTGACACCTTTCTGTTTTCCTTTCTTTCTCTTTCTGTCTTTGTCAGAAAGCTATAAACTTCTCGCTGTGCTGTAAAAAAAAAAAATCAGCAGAGGCTGAAATGAAATGGGGACTGCAGGTGCAAAGCAATTTGAAGAGTGCCCTTGGTTTCCACAGCCAACCCATTACAAATTCCCTGGATTTTTTTTTCCACTCCATTCTTGGGAAACCACACAGAAAAATTTACCCTGAACGCACAAAATAAATATTAACTAATTGTTAGAATTTCTTTAAGCTAATGGATTCTCCTGGCTAACTAGGTCTGCCAGCTTGCTGAGCTTGTGTCTAAAAGGACAAATAGAGCTGAGTCAATAAGTCAAAATTGTAAGGACAAGAGCCGGAGAAAAGTGTCGCTCTGAACAAAAGAGTAGTAGGATGTACTGTATGCAGGTCTTCCAGTTAAAGATATACTGAAAAAAACCCTGTTCTCTACATCCTGAGCTCTTTAAATGATCACACTGAGCTGTTTGAAGGCCACACTGATCATTACTTTTGAATTATGCTGTTCACARCTCCAACATGTCTCAAATATGCATGTTTCTTCAATTATTTGRAAAAGAATCTCCAGGAATCTCATGATCTCAAACAGTATCTCRTCTGTAAGCAAAAGATTCATAATTGCTTATCAATGATAACAAAGGAATCTAAAAGGCTTATATTTGATGAGTTTTGAAATGTTTGGTGAGCACAGAGAAATTACATGTATTGTACTCTTGAAGCATTTTGATTTTGTTTTCAGTGGTTACAATCCTTCATATGACTGCAGTGTAGTGATGTTCAATGCTAGTGGTCTGCTCTACTAGCTCCAGGACAAAGAAAGAGTAATGGCCTTGCTTCTAATCTGGAAAAAGTCCTGGAGCTTATCTCTAAGCCACTACTTAATCACATTATCAAGACACACGCACAATATTACTGAGTAATGCTTTGCCTATGAACTAAATCAGACTGAACTGTGGTCAGCCAGAGTTTTCAGACAAATTCTCAACAGGAACAACTAGGAGTGCTCTCAGATCACAGGGAATGAAAGCGGAGACCATCCTTTCCGTGTCTCTGAAAGAAACAAAAGACAAAGCAATAGATACATCTGGACCTGATGCATTTTCACCTGAGGTGTCTTCAGACATAGAAACCTTGTACTTTTTTAAAGCAACAATGAAGTCACTCATTAAACAACCCATGGGGCAGGAATTACAGGATAGTTCTCATGGTCTTTGTGCTCTGTCTCTGAAGCAATGAATCTTGAAATAACTTGGGCAAAAAGCTCCAAGTATTGGTTTTAATCAGGCTGATTAAGAATGAGAACAAATAGAAACACGAAAGAATGGGAACAAAATGTTCTACATGGTGCTACATGTTCTTGCAAGGTCTTTGCCTCTATGTACTCCCTGGCAGYTAGGAGAGCCTCTGATTCCAATTAAGGCAATCTCAAGAATACATAGGAAATAAACCTCAATCTCCCTTTCCTTTGATACATGACTTAACTAGTGAGAAATTTAGAATAGAATCTGAGGACAGAATGTAGCAACAGTGGTATTTTAAAATAGAGTTATTGCCCCTGTGTACCATACCTGTGGATTTATGACAGTTGTTTTTGGTGTACACTTACTGACTGGAAATTATTATTAGATACCGGTAGGGAAAAACTAATTTCTAGACTCTGAGTGATGCTGGACATTAGTCAATAGCTGAGAAACTCTCATTGTGAAAACAGTGATGTTCCCAAGASTAGGCATCAGATAAGCAGAGACTTGGAAACTGAAAATTTGAACTTAGGGAGCCTAAATTCTGCCTAGGTTCTGGCTTCTTTTATTTTCCAATTAAGTTCATGTCAAATGATAGCTATTCATAGCTACTCATGATAGCTCTCAGGAAGTCTCTACTATGAGAGTCCACTCTTCCAGACAGTACTGGTGAATCAAGAATCTTTGAGACATGAAGAATGACTGCTTAAAACTTCCTGGTCTGAATTTCAGCTAAACCTGCATTCTCTGTGTACCTGGCATGAGAAGATTGAGACAAGCTCCTACCCCTAGTTTGTCCTATCTATGCCTTGGATTATTATTCCTGATCTTGTCTGCAGGTGTATTTCTTTGACTTTCTACTGATCTGCTTTTCAGAACATAAAACAAAAATCACCAGCAAAAACTGGTGATAAATTATAAATAACTGTTCCTCTTTTGGTCTTCCCATATTTTCTGCAAGTCTAATAGAGAATTTTTGGGGTAAAAGTAAAAGATTTTCACAACTTGCTTGCTGCATCAAGATTAACATGAGCAGAGGAAAGACCTTTTTTTGTTAGAGATCTTTGTTAATATATTGGCAGCACATCACAAGACAGCAYGCAGCTTTTGTTGATCTTTGCAGTTTATTTGCAAAAACAGTGCTTATTATTTTAACAGAGTTATAAGCTAATTTTCTTTTCTATATTTAACTATAAAGATTTCCCTACAGGGCAGAACAGATGAACAAGTYAAGGTGTTGTTTCTAAGACTTTTGTTACTGAGGAGAAACGGTCTCGCAGACCTTGGCCGACTGTTAGAATTGTTTCTATATATATTTGCCTTTAACATTCATCTCAAATAAAAACTCTCAGGCAATGTGTTGTGCTACCAAAGGATCTGTTTATGAATTGAAGCTTTATTGGGAGAGTTCAATCCTAGAGGATGAATTATTGTGGCTCAGAGGAGGKCATTGTGATAGGCAGATAAAAGGGAATCAGTATATATGGTTTCAGGGGAGAAAAGAAGGTCTGATTGCTTTGCTTGTTGGAATTGTAACAATTTATTTAGGAGTATTATTACTGGAATAGCAGTCCAGTTTATTTCAAGCTGGCTGGAGCTGTTTCAAAGGTTTAGAATTTCTTTTCYTAATCGGTTTTATGTAGGTCCCAGTTCACACTTGGCGGGTGCTCTTGCTTTGTGCTCATTCCAGATACTGCCTCACTTTCTTGTTTTACTGGGAGAGCTTTCATAGTTTTGTTTTTTCTTTTTCTCATGGAAGCATGGACTTTCTTTTCCAGCACATACAGTATCCCAGTATGTTTCCTGACAGCTATAAAAGACAAAAAAATCTCCCACTGATTCATTTTCAGGCATTGTCCCTGAGGCAGTTTTTCTACCTTAATGGAATAAGTAAGGTTATGATTACACCAGGATTGAAAGGTCAACCTGTTGTTTCCATACTGCTACAATCATATTGCTTACAAGAAAGAGCCAGTTTTAATGAACTGGCACATATGGAGATAAGCATATTTGGTAAGCAATGAAGAGRTAAAATAGTCTGCCCAACTTGCATTTTTGTATTGTTGTTGTCTTTATGTCATTATTTGCATGACAAATGATACTGTTACAGAGTATGTTAGAAAATCCTATTTTTCCAATTACAGTTCTGTAAATAAATTAAAAAAAAAAAAAAGTTTTCAGCTGTGTGCTTAATAGGAAAACAGAAAAAGTGTGCACACAGCAAAAAGTGTGCACACAGCCAAAACTCCCACTGTTTTGGGCAAATATTTTCAAGGGGCCACAAGCACATTTACCCTGTTTTTTGGGGCCACATTTTTTTCCCTGTTGTTTAAGCTTTGGTTTTCTGCTAGTACCTACATTCTTCCTTAAAAGTTTTTCCTCTTCTAAAAAACGTTTATCTCATACTGTGGCTACCCTCTAAATATCTATTGATCTCAGAGCTTCTYCTGATGGCCTTAATAGGTTTCTGTAGAGCAGTCTGACCTTCTTCTCTCTTGGTGAGAATTAAGTCCATCACTTTTATCACTTTGAATGCTGTGGGGAAATCCACATCTTCAATTTCCTTTATTCACTCTGTCAGCTTTCTGGGGCAAACCACACATTGCAATTTGCTTGCAATGCTAGTGTTAAAGTGATAGTTTCCATATGAACAAAAAAGTTTCCTGCCCCTCTGGCAAAAATGCTTTCTGTYTTGGGAAAAAACAAAAATAGAAAGACAATTACAATTAAAAAAAATAAATCCAAAATATCCAATGTCTTCCATACTGTGTTTAGTTGGTGTTGCTCTCAAGAGCATRGATCAGTGTGTAGAGTATCTTAGCTGCAGAGATTGACCCAGCTCAGAGGTCACTGTTGATTGGTCATCCCTGATGGAGAAGGTGTGGAGGAACAGGAGAAGGAATTTTAAAGCACCATAAATGAGACTGAAAAGAAAGGTGCATGRCTTGATCTGTAAGTGGCAGATCAGAACAAGAGTTCAGAGGTAAGTAAGAAAAYAGTCAGAGCAAAGGGCAAGGATGTTGACTCTGCCTGGATATAAAGACATTTAGACTGTTGATATGATTTGCATGRACTGTGAGAAGTGGGAATGTTGAAAAAGGACAAGGAGCGGTAAGGAGAAGTCACCAAAGTGACAGAATTTACTTGACAAAGTATTTGCTATAGGGACAGAGGGAGAAAATCAGATATGCAAACTAATTTACCTAAAAGCACTGCTTGGTGGGTTGGTTTTTTTTTTTTTTCCCTTCTTTATCTCACTCCCTTTAATTGATCTGTCTGACTTCAGTTTTTGAAATCATGTTTCTATTTGCCTAACATTAATATTCATTTTTTTTTTTTTTTCCCTTCTTTATCTCACTCCCTTTAATTGATCTGTCTGACTTCAGTTTTTGAAATCATGTTTCTATTTGCCTAACATTAATATTCATGTCTTGTTCCTCCGTGTTACATTACCTTTGAAGTGCCTAAGTGTTTATGCTTCTCCTAGAAAGACACAGCACTGAGAAATCTTGGTTTTAGGTACCCTTGGGAAAGTGCCAGTTCCCTTATTTGCCACTTTGTTTATGACAAAATATCATGGTAGCAATGCTGAACTTCAGTTTTCTGTGGTTTTTTTCTTTTTTTCCCCCTTCAGTTAAATATCGAAGTCTTTGTGTTCTAGAATCAGAATTTTTGGTATTTACCAGATGCATCCATGGATTTTATGCACCATGTCCKGTCATGCATCTCCTGAACTGTCCTTCTGCCTTCTGCTGTTCGAAGGGACTGTCCCACCTTGGTTTTAACACAGTGAATGTAAGTAAAACGTCTTGGCTCCTTAAGATGAAGGGAAGCAGAGTTGCCCATTCTCTGGCAACAAGCTTCCTGCAGTAATGCTGACAGGTTGTTTTCTCCCCTAAGGGAACTGTGGGATGTGGAGGAGCTCTACAGCACCAGAGAAATAAACTTGGGATGAAAAAAAGATCTGCTTCTGTGACAAAGGACATCAGATAAATAAGACAGTGGATGAGCATTTAGCCATTCAAAACATTCCATATAAACATCATCCCATCCTTTAAAGCAGGCAAGTTCCCATATGTCATGGGTATGAGAGCAGCATCTGAACACAGCAATGCCCAACAGGGCTCTAAATCCAAAACTGGGGGACCAGCAGCCCAACATGTTCAGAGAGGGTGACTTTTATCAGCACTCAGACCAGCAGCTGTGCATGGCAAAGCATCAAAGGACTGTGCCGCTTTTCTTTCACTCCTGCCATTCATAATTCATGGAAAAGACCCTCTCCCTCAGGAGATCAAAGTAGTGTTTGCTACCAGATGTCTTGCTCACATACAAGACTTTCTCCTTTCACAAGGTTTCTTCTGTCCTGTCTAGATGCTTTTTTTTTTCTTCCTTTGCTTCCAGGACAAAGAATTGATGGCCTAAAAAGCTGAGAGATCACTAGAAAGTTAAACAGCAGAGACATTTTTACAGGATTGAACGCTAGTAAAATTTGRAAAGCTTACAATAAATTAAAAATAKTGGYTCTGGTGTCACCTATTGCCTCTCTGTGTRTATATAGAACCCAAATATTTGTTAGAAATAGTTACTTGAGAAGATAGTCAACAATCAAGGCAAGACTTAGATGCTATGAAATAAAAACAGAACAGCTGCCTGAGATAAGTATCTGTCTTTACTACTTCAGTAAGAAATACTCCAAAGGTAGGACACAGGTTCTGTATTTCTCCACAGAGGAGTCAACATTTTTTATAGATAAAGGCTATCAGAAAGCACTTGTAATAGCCTTTGAGGCCTGTATATGCAACCAGAAACTGCGACACTTCATGCTCCATAAACTTTACTGTTTTCCTGCAATTTCAGACCCAATGAAGTCAAACTTACATTTAAGAAACTCCAAATATGATTAGCAATCCTCATCACTCACACATAATTCATGGTGCTACATTATTCATGGTGCTATCATTACATGTGACAATTTCAGGCATTGATACTCAATTTCATATGTTCTTCTCAACTGGCAACCAATTTTAAATTATAAYCCTTAATTTTGCATTCTAGGAAATCAAATGAAAAAAAATCTCGTCCAATATCCATAATCCATGATTTTTTGCCGACGGAGATAATCCTAAAATCTGTTTTATCCAGTGGAGAGCAGCATCAATGGAGTTTCCATAGCAAGAACAAATGATGTCGGATGTGTCAGAGTTTAAAAAATTTACGTTTAATCTATTGACTATCAGGTGAGATGCTCAGTTTAACAGTCTGAAGATGCCAAAGATGTTCCAAATAGCACTGGAATTTGATTTATCATGACAACAGATGTGAGGTATTTTACTTAGTTTTTCCATTAGCTGTATTAAAAAGAAATTAATAAAAACTTAGATATTTGAATATAGGAATTACTTTATAATAACATTTGTTCTTATATTAGTACCTTTTTTGCATGCAATTCTGCCACATATCTGAGGATGGCTTTTTGTTTAACCTGTTTATAACTAATTATAGTTACCAGCAATACTGGTAACTATAATTTGCAACCTTGTTTTTTAAAGACAAAAGTACCCACCAATGCCCCTCAAATTCTCCTCTCCTTCAGACTGGAAGGACAGAACTTAGTAGGCTGCCAAAAATTCATTTCCTTACATTTTCATGGGCCAGGAAGGGGAAATGGCACTTTAAACCAGCCTAATTGCAGTACAGACCAGACTCAGTGATACCTGCTGTTTTTTATAAAGCATGCCTCCAGAGTTGTTAATGAGGATGTTCTACTTAGAAATAACCTGTCTGCTTGCTGATTTAAGGTGAGATTTGCGTCTGATTAGCAACAGACCATACCAATTGGAGTGACAAGGGAGTTTCTTAATTGCTTTCCATTACCTGGAAAATAACTAGCTGTTTGTTCTGTCTGCTAATGTGACAGCTCATTGTTGTTGTGCTGTTAGGCTGGCAAACCCATTTACAGATGATATCAAAGAGCAGCATCTAAATAACAGGAAGATGGCTGTTTGCCCAACACACAAAGGAGAAAGAAACATTTTATAATGGTGCTTTGRTAGGAATTGTCTCATTGCGTGCACRTAGAACTGATGCYCTGGACAGCTTTGAGAGAATATGCTGTCACAGTGTCATGGGCTGTTTCTTCCTTTCTGCTGAAGTGCCTGAGAGCCAACAGAGAATTCCTGTATCATGTTGTTGCTGCTGCATGAACAAGGAAAGTCTTCAGAAGGTAAAGAAAAGGATCTGACAGGCCAGGAGGCACCTTCTGGACGTGTCTCTTCCAACTCCCCTGCTCAAAGCCAGCATCAGGATTTGCTCAGAGCCACATACAGCTATCTTTTAAATATTTCTACAGATGAAGATCCCAYAGCCTCCTGAGAGAACTTKTTCCAAYGTTTGAGCACTCTCACAGTGAAAAMCTCTTTTTTAAAGAGTTATTCACGTTTTTCTGTGTTACAATTTCTGCTTACTGCCTCTTCATTGACAATCATGCACCTGCTAGAAAAATCTGATTTCACTTTATCTACACCTTCTTATCTGATATTGCTCCCAGCAGCAAGATACCCCCACCAAGAGCCTTCCCTTTTGCAGGCTGAGCAGACCCAGACCTGATACGATCTCCTACATCGTATGATCCAGCCACAAAGCTGCCTGGTGGCCTCTATTGCACCCTCTGTGTCAGTGTCTTTCTTCTACTGTGGAGCCCAAAACTGGACACAGCATCTCAGCTGTGGTCTCACAAGTGCTGAACATAATTTCTTCCTTTAACCTGCTGGATTAACGTCTTCTAATGCAGTCAGGACACCTCAGTGTGCTGCAAATGTGCATGGGAGGGTCATACTCAAATCTTCCAGCTGAATCACAGGATCCTTTCCTTCAAAGCTGCTCTCTCATCTGCCCTTTCACATGAGGTTATCCCATCCCACATGCTAGGCTCTGCATTTACCTTTTCTGCTGAACTTTAGAAGGTTCCTGTCAGCTCAAGGAATTGAGAAAGTTTAMTCAATTTGGTGTATTTGAGACAGTAGAATTAAGAAAGTTACTCCAACTGAGATTGCATAATTTTTTGAAGACTCTTGGTGTACATTGAAAGTGACAAAAAAATTCACAATGCTTTTAGTTTCCAAAAGCTTTAGTTGAAAGCCTATTCTCTCTTTCTGAGAGATTGCAAAATATGTGCATAAAAATTCAAACCTGGGTTTACAAATGCGTACATGTAACAAGATCAACAATTTCTTTACTTTCCTCTGAGATCCGTTAGAACACTCTAGCAAGAAAGCAAGCAAAAATCCTTTCACGTTATAAGGAATTATATCCATTCTGCATAGGGCTGTAGAGAACACAAAAGTAAGTAAATATAAGGTAACTTGACAATATCCTATTGATTACAGAGCTGAGATTGTGAGGCTCAATTATTGCAAAATTCAACTGTGTTATTGGTTCATTAGGTAGTCAGTTACTCTGCTGTGTATCTTTTGGAACAGTTTAACATTGTTTGCAACAGAGACTCATGAGACTTTCTGAAAAGCTGGTGAATAATTCAGATGAAAACTTGAAGTATTAATAATACTATTTCTGAAATGTAACAACCACAAGATGGAGGTGCACACTACAACTGAAATGATCACTAGAGAATTTTGCTGAGAATATGATCAATATGGAGAGAGCTCCATGTACCTTGTTTTCCATTGCAAAACTAATGGCACTGCCTTTAGTCTGAGCTCACTGTGAACATGTGGAGCTCATTGCAGGTTGAGGGATTTGTGCACCAACACCAAGATATATTGCTTGAAATCTTGAACACATTGAAGTCAGCCAAAAATGCCACTGATTCACACAAGCCTGGCTTTTATTTCTAGAACATTTTACGAGCACTTRTCTTGCACATGTTTGCGTAAATGTCAGCTAAATAAGAGAACCAATATCTCCTCATCAGCTCAGGTTCATTTAACTTACACGCTGATGCTCAATAAAATGTTAGTGTTTTGAGCTGTAATAAGTCATCAAATGATGTTAAGAGCCCAGGAAAACAGATGTAGAACCTTTAGGGCATGTCAGCTGATGAAAATAAAACTRTAATCCTACAAGAAAACAATGTGCAGGTTGAACACACGAGATGAAGTTACACAGAATTTATAGTTTCGTTATTAGCATGCTTCAAAAAGGATTGCRTATGTGCATATATGTGTGTGTTCTGTATGTGTGTTTGTGTGTTTGTGGGGCTGAAAGATTAATAACCTGACTGAGASCATCGAAGTATGTAAATTTTAAATTACTGTCAATACAGAAATGATATCTGTGTGATGCAGTTTCTTTGAAAACTGTTCTGGGGAGTGATATATCAGGTGCAGAAAATCCACTGGSTTCCAGAAATTTAATCAGCTGCCAYTGGTGGGAATGGGATGCCTCCAGCCTTCCTGGGATGAGGATTCATCACACTGTTTACAGTGGTGAGGCAAAATCTGCCAAAATCTGCTGGCAAGTGACCTTTCATCACAGAACCCGGCAGATGGCAGCCTACAGCCAGTATTTTTTACTGTGCAGTTTCCTGCTGTAATAAACAGAAACTCCTCACAAGAGATTTTTGTAGGAAAGCTGTGATATATTTAGGTGCACAGAAATATGAAAATGGTGTTTGTATTTTTCCCTCCTGCCTTGTCTCTGTGGCACAATTGTGCTCAATTGTAATTTTTGTGTGGAAGGAATTCTCCATTTTYCCCCATTCATCTGGTCAAATTTACTGTTGTAATGTAGTCAGCTCCTCAAAGAAACTGGGCAGAAGCAACTGATCTGGGGACAGCAGGAAAGGAAGTTTTAAGCTGTTGGATGCTGCTGATTAMAATGTTTGGTGAAGTCAAGAAGGTCCTTACGACATTTTTTGCTTTCCATTGAGCTTTCATCAGTCTGCTTCAACATAAATGTGAAATTACAGAAGCAGCATCTCCCCTGCCCTGCTGCTGGACTGGTACACTGTRCTCTGAAAGGCTAACAAATGGGTGTTACAGTTTCAGGATCCTAYAGTTTCAGGATCTGCATCCTGCCCTTTTAGCCCAAATGAAGCTACATAGAGTAGCTAAGGGCGTATTAGGAAGGTACATTAGGGTACCCTACACTAGGGCAAGCAACTTACATTCTTGAACTGACATTCCAAATGGCAGAGGGTCTGACAAATTTATTTACTGGTCAAAGAACACTTTGAAATCACTTTCAATATGTGCAGAGAGAGCAGAAAGCTTCACTTGTATCCGTGGCTCATGTTTATCCCWACACATGAAGTAGTGGCCTGCAATGTAAACACAGTTGCTCAATCTAGAAAATATGATCCCAGATCTTTGATTTGCTTTTTTAAGGTTTCAGATTGCTTCTGTTTTAAGTTCCTGGTCCTTTCTTCTCCCCGTTCTGCTCTCCTTTGTTGGCTGCAGCACCCAAAGCACCAGCGAGGAAGCACAGGGCCTCAGAGAGATTAGATGTTAAATTTAGGAAGAAGTTCTTTACTTTGAAGGTAGTGAGCCRTTGGAACAGGCTGTCCAAAGAAGCTGTGGGTTCCATACACCTGGATCTGTTCAAAGCCTGRTTGGATGGGGCCCTGAGSAATCTGATCTKGTGGGTGGCCCTGGTGGGGGGRTTGGAATTCGATGATCCTTAATGTCCCTTCTGACTCAAATCATCCTATGATTGTGAGATTCCATGAAATGCCAGTATGGGGTGGCCTCTGCCCACAGAGATACGCTCCACTTTGTGCCCTGTAGCACTTTGCAGCAGCTCCTTGCCTTGGAAACCTTGATTGAGTGCAGTAATTGTGTTCTGCAGATTATAAATGCCTTTTGTGCAAAAACTTTCACACAAGCGGCTGATACAGTAGTTGCTCTTCTAATACTCACACGACCAGAATTACTTATAAATTATCACCTAAGGATATCACAATAGAATGACAGCCAATTTGTAAAGGATTTTCTTTGGATCAATAGAGAGAAAAACGGAATGTTTTAAAAGATGATCTTTCACCACAATTTGATTTCATAGGYATGAAGAGAAGTTCTATGTATATTTATTAGGAGAACTATGAGCCTACTTCTTTCCTTAATTTGCTGAAGAAAAGTCTGACCCCAGAGAGGTTTTTAACAGTATTTAAAAAGCCATCAAGAACATTGCCAAAAGGATATTTCATCAATAATTCAGGATTTCTTTTACAAAATACAGAAACATTTCTAGGACTTCTGGAGTGGAAAATCACAAAGTTTCTAAATCYTGTTTCAAAGAAAAAGTCTAGTCTCATCTCGGTTTTTATCCAGAAAGAAAAGTGTGGTGCAAGTCACCTTTGATACCACTCACAGAACAGAGTCTGTTTTTAATATGAGCTCTCACAAGCCCTTTTCAACCTTGGGTTTTGCCTCCTTTATCAGGAAATATAAAAAAATATCACCTTGGAGTATCAGTTTTGTCTCCATCTTCTGTATTCTTCTCGCGGGTTAGTCCTGGCCCCCACCCACTGACTCAGTCATGCCTCAGCAGGATGGGAGAGAGAAGAGCAAAAGCACTAAGACTCTCTGTTCAAGATAAAGGCATGTAATAGGTGAAGCACAGCAAAATAGGGCATTCATTCWCTACTTCCTATTGGCAGGGAAATGTTGAGCCCCCTCCCCAAAAGTTCTGCCTCTGCACACAGAATGCTTCCTTGGAAAGACAGCGACCAAAACCACAATCACCCCCCCCCCATCCTACTCCTTTTCCTGAGCTTTTATGTCTGAGCAGAGCATTAAAAAGTGTGGACTATACCCTTGCTCAGTGGTCAGCTATCCCAGCCACGTCCACTCCCAGCTTCTTATGTTCCCCCCAGCTCCCTTGCTGGGGAAGAGTGGGAAAAATAAAWCCCTGATGCTGCACAAGCACTGCTCAGCCATTGCCAAAACACTGGTGTCAATTGACACTGTTTTAGTCATAAATCCAAAAACGGGGTGCTATAAAGAAAATTAACCCCGGTCCAGTCAGACTCAAGGCAGCTTTTCTTCTGCCCTTCTTTCAACAGCATTAGATAGACAAAAGAAGATAAATAAATTCAAACTTTCTGGTCTCCCTAATCATGTAGGCTATTCGGGCTCATACAGTGTGAGAAAAGGAGGGATGGTAAGGTGTGCAAGACTTTGTCTAGGAAAGTATTCTGCTAAGAGGACTTAATGGGAATCCCTTTGTAAGAGAACTAAGCACACCCCTTTGCATTTGTAGTACATTTTAAACAGGGCTTTATTTAGGTGTTCAATGCCTTGTAAGTTTGCAATTATCCAGTCTGAACAGTACTGCAATATTAAGAGCTTTTTGTCTTCTGAAATGCCTGAACAAAAGATATCTGCCTTGATACCTGTTGTTAAAGTCCAGGAACCTGTTCCTGCAGGGTTGGCAGGTGCTGTGGGAAGCACTGCGTGTGCCCTCTGAGCAGTGGGAATTTACAGATGTGGGATCACCTGGGTATGGACCAAAACACAGCTACCAAGAGACCTGCAAGCTGGTCTGAGGACCCATCCTCTGGTGGGGATGTTATATTGAAGGCTTTCTCATGGAATGACTTCTCAATGTCTGCTGGAAATATCCAGCCATTTTCTCTGCTCATTTATTTGGAGAAAGGGTAAGTATGAAAACAAAAAGTACAAACCAGAAACAGACTTTTATTTCACTGTTTCCTGGGTGAAGAGTGCCACTTGCAAACTTTGTTGTTTCAACTGCTTGCTGTGATCTCCTGTTCTKTAAAATTATTATTGAGAAAATAGGAATTAGGCTGCATTTTAGAGGGGTTTGGGGTTTGGGGATGGGAGGGTTTTGGGATTTTTTTGGGTGGTGGGGGGTTGGGATTTTTTGGTTCCTTTTTGCCTGCAAGGTGGAGATATGACACCAGTACTCATGTCTCAGGAGTAAGGTAGAAGTTGAGACTATAATTAACAGCTTTACTCGAGATTAATTTTCCCTTAATTGCTCTCATAACAATGAAATAATGGAGTCAGAAACAAGGAATATTAACATATTGCTGTTAATGTCTGTTAGGGGAAGGTGGTGGAAATGTGACTACAATACAGAAACAAATATTAACTAAATTCTCTAATCCTGCAAATGCAACAGCTCAAATCCAGACCTGCTTCTCAAGTGGCATGGTAAAGCTGTCAATCCCCCTAAAGACCAGTCATGTATGTAATAAATGCTCTGTGTCTCACAACCCTATCTTTGGATCTCAATGTGTATAACTCCTGTCCTCCAATGTGTATAACTCCAATCTTTGTATAAGTGTTGTGGGTTAGATGTCAGATTGMTGAGGCTTAGCTAAACACCAGAGTTATTAGATTGCATCCTTCCTYATTATTCATTCTCTTTCTCAAGTTATGGTAGTTATTCTTCAAATTSCTGTAATAAACTTTAGCTGGTAGGACACTGGGTTCCTTAACTGGCAACTTATTCAGTAACAAAGAACTTTATTCCAAGCAAATATGGCTGAAATTATTGGAGGGCCAGTTTTGTTTGCGATTTTGCTGAAGATTCAGAGTTTAAAGTTTTTTCATGTGGGTGCCGATGCACAATTTTGTGTAAGAGAAAAAGAAAGCACAAGTACACACACCCCATCCTCACTTCACAGAGATTCATACAGGGTTTCACCTTTGGGACAGTGGCTGTAGATGCTGAGCTTTTTCAATGTGGTTCAAGCAGAGTAGAAACTTGTTTTAGTAGTTGTTGACAAACTGTTTGATAAAGAAGGCAAAGAGCTTCTTATTTACCTTGGGGGAAAAAAAGCAATAACAACAGAATGGTATTTAACCTTAAAACTCAGAAAATAGATGTTCTAGGAAAGCAGCTATTTCTAGCAATTASAGATTCTGCCTAAGTGTTGCAGTAGGTATAGAATGCTGCTCTCTTTGTCAAATGTTACCTTTCAGAAAGTACTATTTTCTTGTTTAAGAATATTTGTTTAACACAGGTGAACAGCAAATACATAGCAGCAATTTCTGAAAACATCAGACCTTATTTTTGTTTCCAAACATTGAACAAAGGTTCATTTTTTCATTTGAATGACATCTGGGCACAGTCTGTTTTTTGAATTTGTACAATCAGTAAAGTGAAMGTTTATATGCCAGACAGAGTTGTGTGTCATGAGATCAGTCCTTTAATGTTATACATGAGGTTTTGTTTCCGATGTCTGTAYTAATCTATTTCAAGTTTCATGATTTAGTGACAGCATTTCTTTCATTACCTGTGTTCCTATGGTAACCAAATATCCCATAATGGCTCTGTTATGATGCCAAAAAATGTTTCAATTTAAGCTAATCTATTCAATTTTAGATCATTATGCTGCAGTACTGGCAGGGATGACATTATGGCTCCTTTGGCTTTATTAGGCTTATTTTGGTACTGAGAAAAGGAAAAAATCAACTTTAAAGAGACTGTTGTAAGAAGCCCTGGAATGTCCATGAATTCAAAAAAGCTTTTAGAGCTGTCTCGCATCTAACTCCAATACATTTTGTGATCTTGTGGTCCTCACAGCTGTATCTGACAATCGATTTTTACTTTGAAAAAAACCAGCAAAGTCCTGCTTTGATTCTTGTGCCCTGCTTTGATTCTTGTGCCCTTGTTCTATCTTGTATGAATTTTGGATATCTTAAGTTTCCTCTATAAGAAACAACCATACAAGTTTTTCCTAGCATATGGGTTCTCATGTTTCAAAAGAATACTTTTTATACTTATTGWTTAAATAATGTAATATTGATTAGAACAGTTTGATTGTGATAATTTAATAGATAGACTGACCTCCACTTCCAGTGGAATAATTAAAGAATGTACCATTATGCATCTGTGGTCTTAATACTGGAAGTACTTAACACGCTGGAGTCATCAGAGCTCTTCAAACACCTGTAATTAAGCATCAGCAAAACAGCTTGAAGAATCAGGTACCAAATGTAATTTTTTGCTCTGTTTTTATCAAATCAGTTAGCAAAGCAATGGACTTACGAAGGTATTTCTCAGCACAGTTCCCTCTGGTGCAAAAAGAAGTAGCCAGTATTTCAGCAGAATGCCTTGGAATCAGTGAGTTATATGGCTCTTTTTTCACTGTCTATCTGCTCAGTATTCCTCCTAATTTCCCCCGGGATTCTCTCAGACTGAAAAACTTCTGCCCTGATATGAACACACTGATGCAGGAGTTATTTCACTGTTGTGTCCCTGCAAATTCCTGGTACTACCAAACCTCCTGGTTTGATGAAATTAAGCAAAGAAAGAAACCCATTTATAATTCTTGTAACTGCAGCTAGYAAATGTGTTTTGCTACTGGAACTTGACAAGATAAACACCAGCAACAAAATTGAAGCCGAAGAACGAAGAGAAATTGAGTGATTCTGCCTACATTGAATTAAGGATATATGTATTTTTTTATAGGAACAGAAGATGAAATAAATTGTGTGGATATATAAAACATATTCAGTGCTGTAACTACAATAAGGGCATTCARTGCCTGGCAGATTGATTATAAGTAAGTGTGCAATGAAGGCAGACTGAGTAAGTCACACTTGGGGAGTGTGGCTGATGGATGGACAGCATCACTGGCTGTACCAAGAAGGGGAGAGCCAGCACAGCTGGAATTGCTCAGTCTCACTAATGCTGCAGGACACACAATGCCCAGCTGGAGTCTCTGGCCTTGTAGCTGAGCACAGACAAACTGAGGCAAATGGTGGCTGAGATTTTTTCTGAAGCGGAAGGAAATGGAAGGGAGAAAACTTTCTGCCCATACTCCTTGCAGCAGAAAGTAGATAAGTAACTTGTATTTTTTCTCTTTTAGCTCCCTTGTCTAAAAAACCCACAGTCTGCTGCTCCCAACCTTTCCACTATTCCATCTAACCTGCCMTGTCACCTTCCTGCTCCTTTTCTGCCACCAGGGATGACTGAGTTGGTTAAAAAAACACCAGGTCCTGCACCATTGTCCAGCTGTTGCTCTGGGAGGTTGCAGAATTGCTCCTCTCCAGCAACGGGTAGAGCTCAGTGGTGGAGGCACCAAATCACAGCAAGACTGTCCAGACATCAGGCAGAGCAAGTCTGGTTCCATTCCCTAAAATGACACACCAGAATGAACTGAACTGATMAAACTATTTGCCTCAAATGTCCCCCACTCCTTAATTATCCTGCAATTATATTGTTACAGAGAACTGATAAAAACAGGAAAAAACCGCACACGATAATATTGAGCTTTATATCCCACTATTGTTTTTGTATGTGCCAGGGATTGGTACCAAGCTTTTTTGTATGTAATRATCAGTAATTACATGCAAACCTYAATSAATAGATACATTATGTGTCACACGYTGTAGCGAGCTCTTCTTTAAAGTTCAATGGTGAAAGAAACCAAGGGTTGGAAACGGTTGCATTCTGTTGACATTTCAGCATATTGCTGGATTTTATTGCTGTAGTATCTGTAGAGCTTGGGAATCAGGAATGCTTAGCTGTTTATTATTCCATGTCTGAAAATGAGACCTAWTTTCATGACCAATAATTAATGTCATCACAGAACAGATTTTGAGTTCCTGCAAACTTTGTTCTGTCCAGCTCTACTCAGTACAAYAGCCAAAGCTTCTATCAGCTGAGCATTCAAGCAAGAGCCTTCACAYAGCTCATCAATATTGTGCCATTTTCAATCTGTTATGAGAGTACTTATCTAAAACAGAACATTGTTATTCTTGCTTTCAGCATTTTTTGTGACTTGGTGGGATGCTCTGTTTTTCCTGGAAAGAACAGTGGTAATGCAACATTACARAAGACAACTGCAGAAGATTCACCCATTCACAATCCCTTGAAATCCATCCAAGTGCAAAATAAACTAGGATGTGCAGAACAAGATAATGAAAGATTAAATTTGTATTCTTCGCTATCCTTGAAAATTACATACTGGCCTATTTATTGAGAGAAGAATGCTGTTAGTAGAGCAGAAGCTTATCCTTCAAAGACTGCCTTCTTTTGGCCAGCATCCCCCTGTTCATCAGTGGGAACAGGCAGAACTCTCCCTTTCTCTCCYTCTAGGCTGGACATTCATCTTCTGTTTGTGCCCTTAAGCCACAAAATTTAATATTGTCAAAGACCACTGCTTTCTTCACAAGACAGCATGATGCAACAAGTACAAACATTTCTATTTTAACATCTGAAGATTTGTACACAGACAAAGAACATGTAGGCAACTCAAACAGTGCCTACACAATGACTTGAACATATTAAAAATGTATGTTAAAAATATTCATGTCTCCTCTGACTAGTGGCATGTAGTCTTCTTTTTTTTMAAAAGTATGGCTTTGCAACAGCTCTACCATTTCCCTCCTGACTTTAAACTGTCACATGCATATTTGGATGTGTTATGGAAATTTAGTAAGTGAGTAGTAAGTGTGTAATTTAAATTGTTAGGCTATTATGCTCATCACCACTRTAAAAGTGAAGAGCTTAATACGCTCAGRTTCACAGCACAGAATAGAGTTTCCTTCTTCAACTAAAATCTTTYGGTGCTTTAATACTAAAAATAACAGGAAGAGCTAGAACTTCTGAGAACACACACAAAAATCACTCAACACTCAATGAAGTATTTGTGCACAGATTTTTTTTTTAATCCAGGATAGACAAGGAAGATTACAGAGAAACTGCYATGATTCCTGTACTGCAAGAGAAGATCTGTGATAAAAGCAGGTATCCAGACAGGCAGCAAAAAGCTGTGTGCTTAAATATGCTGTAGAGGTGACAAATGGATATCACTGTGCTGCTGCCTGATCCTCACACTTTCTGTTTGTTGTGTGACCTACTGTCACAGCTGCAGCTGAGGCTCAAAGCACCCCAGCAACTTAGAAAGAGGTAAACTTCAGATGATGGTGGATTTTGCTGTGTCTTGATCAGTCCCACCATGCCCAATCATTTCATATTGTGTGATCATCAACAATTATCAGACAATAATGCAAGACTTTGACTTCATTTGCAACAAATGTTCAGGGGGGCAAGTCACCTGCGTCAAGAATGGGCTTGGTCTGTTTTGTAGTTGACAACTGCAAACATACACAGGATCACACCAAAAATTTTGTTTTAGAGTGGAAAGAGGCCACCAGAAAGAGAATGAGCTTTATGCTCACTGCTCCCAGCTTCAGTGTAATAGAGCCATGAGTCACGAAATTGACTCAGAGAGTGAAGAAGTACTTGCAGTGGTTGCTGTACATTTTGCTTCTGCAACTTTATTTAAACTTTCTGCCATATGCAGAGTATTGTCTTATTAATGCAGAAGATGAGGGAATTGAATGATGTATTTTAAAAATACACTTCRAAGTCATTGTTTGCAGTATTACATTAGTGGGAAGTGCATGAGCAGGTATCATAGTGAGGAGTCAATCTTACTGAATCAGCTCAATTTAAATATGCCCGAACTCATTCCTTTGCTCTCTTTTCTGGCAAAAGCCCTTCATTAAGCCTTATCTTTGTCCTACTCAGAGAAAATTGACAAAAGTTATTCTGACTCTTTGGGATTCATCTCCTTTTATCTTAGACATCTGTAAGGTGGATATCTGGTTCCCAAATTCYGAGATTCCTTTTATAGTTACTAGAGAGGAAGGGTCATTTTGAAGATCATTGCCTATTTCACTCTAAAGTGGATGTGTGCTTTTAGAGTGAGTGCTTTACTGCCCATCATTCCTTCTGGCATAACCTATGCATCACCCTGTATCTCTCTATAATCTCTTGTTGAGGTCATGTTGCTATGGGCWGAGACCATCTTTTGTTTTTGTGTTGGTACAAGCATTATCTGAATGGGATCGAAATTGAGGCTCTGCATGTTCCGGTCATGGGCATAAGAACAATAAAAGAACAAAGTACTGAATATACTTCCAGATAATTATATATCTCCTATCCGATGTCATCTGGTAATTTAAGGGTGTTTGTGTTTCCAGATGTAAGATGTACACATGGTTTGAAAATAGGCAGAATTCAAATACCCAGTGCTTCCAGTCCTTCATTCCTGTGGCAGGGCCACCAGAATCACAAATCTGTGAGCAGGGTGAGAAGTCTCATTTATCACCTGCTCTGCTGTGGTTGATGAAAACAGCTGTAAGGTAGAAATTCCTGAGACTTAGAGAGGAAATAGCAGCATAAAGGAGTTTTTTTTWAATTTTCTGGGTAGACTGTAATGACTAATCGTATGTCAGTCTGGCTAAATAATGAAAAACTTTCTTCTCCTCAGGAAATTTGAATTTTCAGCCTGTCCAACAGTTTTATGAGCATACTTAAAAACATTAAAATGCATTTCTGCAATCCCTACCCAATATAACATTCAGTCACTCATTTTAGTTTTATAGCATTCTCCATACAAGTGCTACAGAGAGTTTGACTGCACAGCACATTTAATTAAAAATACAGCTAAGTAAATAGGATTGGATTTTATAAACCACAAGACACCTATCATTTTAATCACAGATGGAAATTTAGTCCATACACAAGAGGCATAGGTTGCTATCTAGAGAAACTGCAAAAACAATACCATTTAATTTTTACTGAATTTCATCAAAGACACTAAAAGAATACATATTTCATATTCAACAAAGAGTTCTGGGGATGTGGTGCTAAATGTTCAGATAACTAAATAMGAAAAAATTATTTCATGTGTGTAATAAAATGGGCTGTAATAGTGCAGGGTTAAAACCAAATGTCTATTCCTCTTTCAGAGAAAAGAAAGAGAGAAACCTTTCAAACAATATGTGCTCTTCAACTTGGAATCTTCATCACCACAGGGAATATTGCCTTCCGCTTTTTTTGTAGTTGTAAGATTTATGTTAGTGTTTTTATCACTTTGCTACTTCTCTGTATATTACATTTATGTATTCAGTGTGATGTACAAGAAATGAGCCAGATAATTATKAGTAAGCCGAACCAGCTGCAAATACAGATAAAGTACATTCATTATGCTATAATAGGAAGACTGTGTGTGTATGTAAAGATTTGCATGCTGTGGTTGTGTCTGGGTTTTTTTAACTGTAGTACCTGCACTGTGAGACACTCAACAAGGTTTTCATGCCTGTCAGACTGTCATTGCCACTCTGGACTCCAGAGTGCAGCCTGCTAGTGGGCTTCATGGCAGGGCTTTGCGACTTSAGCTGCAAATCTGCTTGAAGAGGCAAGATCATGAGTGCTTAGCCACAATTCAAAGAAAATCAGCTCTTTAGGAATAAATAATTAACAAAGATATTAAATGAATGTTTCATGGTAACAATGATACTTTGAATATAAATTACCAACACTATAAACAAAATATAGGCCCATTATCTATGAAGGGAAAAGTATTAAAACTGCTGATTAAATTGGTACTTGAAAGGTGAATGGAAAGCTCAGTGCATTTGCACTTGACAGCTATTGTTGTTGCCATAAAATAATTTTGACATTTAAATGTCAAAAAAATATACTATCTTACAAGTCTTTAAKTATCTTTGATCATTCTGGTATTTCTGTCTTTGTCTTTCAATACTTTAATTTCACTGTGAATTTAGGTCTGATGCACCAAATCCAACATTAAGCCAATGTACTTTGCCAAATATTGGAAAAATGGTGATCCTTGCAACTTGTTTCCTTGCATACAATTTAGAGTCACTTCCTTCTTCCTTCCCTGATTTCCACCTCACCACATCTSTTACCTTCTCCTCTATTTCCACGGGCTTTGTCTTCCAACTCAGAAGTGAGAGTTGTGGATCCTCTCAGATGATGGGTGYCTTGTCTATTTAGGGTGGAGCTTCTAGGCAAAACGGAAGATTATCTTGTCTTGCTCTGTTTCATCCTTAGAGTTCATACCAATAACCATGATTATGAATGCTAATTAGTTTTCAGAGTTAAATGTAACATAGCAGTGTTTTGYCAGAGATAGGTTTAGGCATTCCTGGGGGTGGAGGAAAGATCTGACTTTCCATGCATGGGATGCTTTTTAAGTTCCTTCAAGTGAAGTTGGGTGAATTCTTCCTCCCAGGTAACTTAGGCATCTAGAGAATCAACAAAGATGTGATTAGCTCCATGACTGCAGAAAACACTGGAGGTTACCATGAGTGCCTGAAGACAGGTGAGAGGGATATGACCCAAGGTCCCTGTCCAAAAAGTTTATTTTGTCTGGTTTTCTTTTTCTTTTCAGGCAGAACACAAGAGCAACTAGCTCTATCACAAATGCATTTCACCTGTACTCCTTGTTACACATTCAAGGCAAGTAAATTTCTTTCTGAGCTTGACCCAGGGTCTCTTGGTGCTCAGGAGGACGCTCTGTTTCTGTGTACTTTTCATTCCAGTGGCTTTAAAAACAAGACCCTTAATCCAAGGGCCTAAAAGGGAAATACGTCTCCTCCAATGTGTWCTCTAGTTAGTACTACTTATGTAGCTTTCACCAACGTTTCATTCCACTTTATTTAAATAAAATATGGCCTCTGTAACCAAGAAGATAATTAGTAGCTGGTGGAAGCTCATTTGTAATTATATTGAGTCAAAACTAATAATTATTACATTACTTTATATGTACAATGTTTTTCCTCTCAAATCCCCTCTGATTCCCTCATAGATGCCCATAAATTTTGCAGCAAATTTGCAATCACTGTTGTGGGAAATGGACGAGATCTCAGCAGCTCCTTGTTACCTTTCTGTCACTGCACAAAAAGGAATAATTTCTCAGCTTGTGAGGAAATCATCCATCTTTAGGTGATATGTCTAATCAGAGACATCTGGGTTTTGTTCAAGAGCAGGTTGCTTTGACACTGACAGAACTTACTTAAATGGTACAGGTTTGTTTTAATTTTTTAGTAATGGGATGGAAATTTTTTAGTAATGGAATGTTTCCTCAGGTTCCCTCTAGGAAACCTTCAGTCTTATTAACAATTTCTGGTGATAAACATTGGGATGTGCTACTAGTTGTACTTTTATGGCTTTGGGGGAGATTAGATATTTTGAGAAAGATGAAAGGAAAGCGCTGCCACCAAGATGCACCTCAGCGAATCTCCGCGCTAATTGACACAGTGTGCTCTCCTCTAAAAGGCAGACTCTGCCTCTCCTCTCCTCTCTCAGTGCATTCCCCAGGGTCTGTGAGGTTTCATGCAGAGCCTGGAGACATTTCTGGGGGTTACACTTTGATGTGTTAGCACCACTAAATAGTGTCATAAGTATCACAGCTACAGGGGGGYGATTTGCTCTTCTGCTCTGACCTCCTGCAGAAAACTCGCTTGTTCAGCAGCAGAATGAATCAGCCTAGGGCATCTCTGTGAAAAAGCCGGGCAAGCCTAGGTTTAAAATCCCTACCTCCATGTGCTAGCTTCTCTCTATTAAGGGAAAATACGCCTCAGAAATTATGTCTTTAAGCAAGTAACCTCTCTGAATATTTTTCTGRTAGTTTATAGAATTTTGGAGAGAGAAATTTCTTTCCATGTAAACAGGTCTAAACATTGACAACAATGCATGATAACATCTCCCATGCCTTTTATTATCTTTTTCTAGACTGTGACCAGATGTTATAGCTCTCTATGAAATCCTTCCCCACCTGTCACTAAATTCTTCTTTAAAAATGTTGACAAGAGCTCCATAAGCTATCACAGATGGTATGTGGGGAGGCAATGGCACCTTCCTCCTCCTGTTTGATACCATTTGCCCTACAAGCTATCACATTGCATTCATTCATTACCATGATGCCTAATGTTTTTTCTGTGTCTCTACATTGAAGAAGAAAACTGGCATCGTGTAACTGTGGCACCTGTTTCTCCTTGAATGGTTCTGACTGACAGGATTCATTTTGAGATTAAGACAGATCAGTCTGGGCTGATAAATTTAGTGCCCAGTGGTGTCTTTGGAGGAGAATTCAGAATTGGTGGAGATGTGAGGGGCAATTCATCTGACCATCATGAGGGGTAGGATTCATTTACAAGACAGGACATTAATGCCAGTTCCCATGTCCTCAGTGATCTCAGCTGGGGCTGCTCTAGAAGRGCAGCAGCCTCCCAAAGATCCACATGGTTCCATGTCTGCCTAGAGACATCCAATGCCCCTGCAAACCCACGTGTGGGCAGCTGACTCATCCTCTAGGTATCTGTTTTATATGAGCTGAAATGCTTTCTGGGCTCCATTGCCTGTAATAGGATTCTAGACATCTATAAACACCTACGTGGAGACATTTAAAGTTTCCTAGTCTGAAACAGGCTTGGGCTCAAAGGCTYAGTTTAGTTGCCTGAAAACAGATATTTACCAATTCTTCAATCTTAAGTTTGCCCTAGTTTTCTCTAATTGCTGATAGGACTACATGACGGGAGACTGTGCAGGGGGAGAGATTCTAATGGTTTTGATACCCTGAGGTACAAAATGCCCTCAGTTCTCCTCAGCTTTAATAGTTGGCTTTTAATAGTTACAAAGTGTAAATTTTTCAGACTTGCCWAGGAGCTAGGAGCTATTCCATGAAGACTGGAAGATTTAAGCACATCTTCAGTTTTCTCCAAGACAAGCMCCTCATGCATCTGTTGAATGTTGCTGCCTTCAGAGCTCCACTGACAGTGGTGTTAGCACGGTCTGGTGTCAGGACCAGTGCTGGGACTTCCCTGGCACATGGTATGCAATAAATATTGCAGTGAAAATAATGCATCTTGGGTATTTTAACATTCCAGGTACATGACTCTGAGATTCAGGGACAAAAGTACAAACATCTTCTTCCTTTTGGAATGAACAGTGCTGCTTCCTTGTGTTTATATCTGAGACCATTATAGTTGGTCTCTACAACAGAAATCAAGTCCAGATCTCTCTACCAAGTGTTGCCATAATCTTTGGTTTTTGTGGTCTCACTAAACAGTGAAAAATTGCATTCTACTCCTCTTTCAAAGTTCCTTTCAAAATAGTGGCAACGAGATCATTAATACTAGGATATAAGGCAAGCTTTCAATTTTTACTTAGACTATGAAATTATTGTATTTAGTTTTAGAACTAATAATTAAATTTGTATTCAGATTTAATTGGAGTAGAAATACATGGAATTTCAGAACTACAGGATTTGGAGTACAAGTCTTTTTTCTAGGCTTTGAGCAAATGTTCTTTGATGTTTTACAGACAATTTAATATATTACACACTTTCCTTTTTATTTCTAGACTTTATTGTTTGAGATTTATTTACAAATGTCTAAAACCAAGATGCTTGAGTGCAGGGAAGATAAAAGCCATTGTCATCAACACTGCCACACAATCTTTCACACTGTATCATAGGCTCTTTAGGCCATAATTGCCGTCTAAAAGGGTACTGTAAAGATGCTGTATCTGATGCTTCTACCATTTCCCATAAAAGCTTATGGGCTGTACAGCTCAGCTGGTGGTCCCAGCTGCATAAGCACTTCATTTCAGGAGGTGTCACTGAGAAATATTTATTATGGGTATAATAATTGAAGGAGAGAAACACTGCAGTATCACCAGCTTCTTTAAATTCTTTTTAATCCAGTTTGTTTTCTTAATAGTGCCTTTCATAGATACATTAGATTAGCATACTCATGGTGGGATCCATCTGCCAAAATGTAAGACTCTGAAAATTAGACATGCATTTCCAAGTTAGACATCCTAAGCTATACTGCTTTTTGAGAGGTGTACACACCTACAGAGGAGTATTCACATTAAGCTCTTATTTTATGATAGGTTGAAATGCCTTTTATATGTAGCTATCCATCATTACTTCAAAGGGAATATAAAAGTACAAGCTTAGGTTCAGGTATGTAATTTTAAGTTTACTGGAATATTAAATTTGGACAAATGAATTCTTGGTTGACTATAACTAGTGCTTTTTTGATTTCTATAAAAAGCTTTCCCCACATAATCTGTTTTYATTTATATAGCACAATCAAAATTAAATTTTATCATTTATGCAAGGRAAAGTGACAAAGCACAACAACATAGATCCAAAATATGCAAGTTTTACAGTACGGCAGCACACTGGCAAATTACCTGATATTAAGGGTTTTTTCTTGAGCAATGTCACAAGGAAACAGAAAGAAGCAAGGCATCCCCTTTTCAGAGGGATGGAATTGGCTGTGCTTTTCCCTAGGGTTATGGTTTTGTCGGGAAGCCCAGCCTAGAGCTCCTTATTTGGTTTCMTAGCTCTGCTGGGGTGCATGGTGGCTTTGCAGGACTAAATGCCATTTCCTGTCCCTGTGGCTGTTCTCGTGTTTCTCTCACTTTTCTGATGAACCTGCAAACTGTTTTCGAGAACATGAAGCCCAGGAGCACATGCTGCTGTGCCAGGCATACAGTGCAGCAAACAAAAAGAGTCATTTCCTTAGACAGAGAGGGGAGGGGTGAAATTCTGGCAAAGTGCTCTCTTGCTCTGATAAAAACCAGACTRTCTTAATCTTTGTCCTCTGTGGTTTACATATTTATGGAGACGAGGATCTTGGTYTATTCCTTTGCATTGTCAGCTAGAGTTAGAATCCCTAACTGATATTATCTCATTTTGTTTTCATGGAAAAAAGACAAAAGCATGATCCTTCCTAATGAACAGAAGTAATTATACTTTAAATGAACCATGAAAGCTGTAAATCATATTTCTGTGTGGTTTTTAGATACAGATCACAAATAGGCTAAAGAAGTTTGGCATTGGTTTTGAGAMCTGCAGGTACAGAGAGTAAATAGACACCCATTGAGTGTCTTAAGGCAGGGAGAGTTGTTCCAAATTTTGTGAGCTAGCCTGAGCCCTGCTGAGTTGCAATGTCTATTATAAAAAGCCTGAAGTCTGTTCTTTTTTTGCTTTGAGATAGTTTTTAAGAATATTGGTTTATTTTCAGTTGTTTTAACTGTGTTGTCATAGTTATGTAGTGAATCATGCTACCTAAAAATATTTCCTCTCTATTAATGTGAGGTAGTTTCAATCTTATATAATGTTATATAAGAGAGTTGAACCAACTTATCTTCATAGTCTTTAGTTCTTCAACTAGTTATAGCTAAGCTGTTTGAAAAACAAACTTTTATTTTAGTTTTTGGATTTTCTTTTAAGCAAAAATATTAGGATGGGGTGCTGGTTTACTGCTGCTGAAGAGGCCTGTGCTTTGCTCTGCTTTTGCCAACACCATATCATTTCAGTTGCAAAACTGAAGTCRAATGTTCACTTGGCCCAGTGAACAGGGAGCAGTTCCAAATGCCCATTAGGAWGTGCAGCATTACCTTTATGCAAAGTGTTTATGATGGTATCTAAGATATCACAACCCTTACTTTCATTTTCCAGAGAAACATCATCCTGTCTCTCTGGAAGACAAAATGCCTTTAATTGCTATTTCAGTATAAGTATTTTTGAAAGATTTGCTCCATGTCACCCAAGAAGCAGAAGGTATAAATTAAGCCACATCTCTTGTAGTGCAGTCTAATACCTCTGAACTGAGCTAGCTTGCTGTCCTTGAAGACAGATTTTATGGTCCCTTCCGTAAAAGCCTTAGAGACAATTGCAGTCAAATATGATAGCTATATCTCTAAATAAATCTTACCCTGGTTTACAGCTATAAAAAGATGAAAGCAGAAGTTATGTTAGTGTGAGATGGTATATTTACCTTGCGATAAAAAAAATATTTTCACCTGACTAAAAGGCACTAAAAGTCAGGAGCTACCAGTTTTGGCATGCTGCTTTAAGGTCACCATTGTAACCAGTCACAAAAAGTAGCTGTTTAAATGGATATTCCCAACAGGTGGTTTGCTAGGTTGTTGGGAGAACTGTTATTTGCTGTCTTACTGACACATTCCTTCTTCTTCTTCCTCTTGAAAAATGGTGATGATCCTACCCATGCTAGTGCATCCTTTTCCGATTTCCCCTCTGAATATTACTTTTTAAGTCCAAGTGCTCTGATTTCTCTGAAACAACTTTCCCTAAGCTTCAGGCTCTACAAGAAGGACAGTGATGTTTCCTTTATGCTGTAATACCTCTGATTTATTTTTTATCTTTTCTTCTGAAGATAAATATATATTTTATGATATAAATAACTTTTTAGGGTTAAGTTTGCATAAAAAATCCAAGCTGCTAAAACCTTCAAGTATATTCAGGAATTTTTACAAAGTAGGAAGTAAAAGTGCTTGTAAAGTAATTTTTAGAACCAGCTAGTCCAAACAAATTTGGCTTCCTTTTGTTCAGGTCCACAAAGCAGTTTTCTGTTTTTTAGAGCAGTATCCTATTACTGAAATATTGAAAACAATGTAGCTGGGCACCATGTTCTCTCAAGAGCCTAATGCYTTGAAGTGAGGCCAACACCATTTGTCTAAGAAGCTCAGATCTGGTGYTAATGGCAATGTTACTTCTCTGACAGATTCTGCTTTTGTGTTGCCCCTGCTGTTTTATGTTCCTCTAATCAAAATCCTTTGTAGTTCCTTTTTTTTTTTTCCCCAGTAGATTCTGATTAGAACACTGTTTTTCTCTAGGATGGAACTATTTGTGTTTTGCTGTTGGCTGGAGAGTGGCCTGAAATTGTGTCAGGGGAGATTTAGGCTGGACATCARCAAAAGGTTCTTCATCCAGAGGGTGGTTGGGCACTGGAACAGCTCCCCAGGRAAATGGTCCCCAAATTGGAAAGAGTTCAAGAGGCATTTGGACAATGGTCTCAGGCACATGGTGTGACTCTTGGGAATGGTTTTGTGCAGGGCCAGAAGGTGGACTTGATGATCTTTGAGGGTCCCTTCCAACTCATACTATACTTTGATTATGTGATTTTTCAATTACATGTGACTTTTACTTCCCAGCACAAACCTGCCTCTTGGAAGAAGGATGTCTGCCATCAGATTCTTTCTTTTTTGCTGTTACTATTGCAGTCAGGTTAGCAGCAAGGACACCCAGCATCTCATATATGATGAAGTAGAGAACTGTCAAATGTGCATATCCCAGAGTACATACAACAAACTAAAGAAAATGTGCCTGGCTGTGTGCAAGAATAGTAGGAAAGCAGGATTTTGGGCAGAGAGAAAGCTTTGCAATGCTGAATGGGAAATGCACTGTAAGTTCTGGAGTTCAGCTTGMGGGATAGCTGCAAGCCCAGCTTTAAATCTTGCAAGACTTATTACATCTTATTCCCTGTCTGAATTTAATGAACACAGAAGCTGTGCTCTTAATGAGTAAAAACCAATGCCATTTGTCCCAAAGTTTCATTAGATACTGAGGCAAGTCAAGGCCATCTGAATACAGGATTGGCTTCTTCAGATGGAGAAATGAGATTTTTAATGCCCAGCGTGGCTTCTTGCAGCAGACCACATCCTGGATAGAGCTGTGCAAGGATCTGCTCCCAGCCACTCACAAGGACTCATTTGTTCAGCAAGCGTGTCTGGGAAAAATTATTTTAGGCCCTACAAGTGCCTCCTCACTGCCTGATGCAAGACACATTCAAGCCATCAGAACAGCTTTGTAGAAATCTTTACAGCATAATAAACGGGGTTTTTTTGTTTTTTTGTTTTTTTTTTTTTTTAAAGGAACACATTGCTTCATTTAGACAAGATCTCRCTTCTCTTCCCTTAGAGAGAAAGCTCAAGTCGTCCTTGTAATTGCTACTGTGAGTACCATTTTCCTAGACAGTGAGGCAGGATGGACTMATTTTTTTTCTGATCTAAACAGGACTATTGTGCTTTTTCCAACTGCAATGGCTATGACTGGGTGAAAACAAGAGAAAATAAAATATATTAAAAAAGGGAGAAAGTGAGGCATCTTAATGACACCTTTTTTTATAATTGACAACTGCTCTGCTTTTGTGTTTGATAGATACTGTTGCTGCCTGATAGTGGATCTTATTAAACTTTTCCCAGATTTATAATTTCAGATAATATGAAAAAAGCAAATCCAGCAGTTTACAGTTGCATGTAACGCAGGAGGAATACTATCAATTACTTTTCTTTTTGGCAACCCAAATCACATAAAAATGCAAAAAAAAAAGTCAAATGAATTATATTAACTTGTGCTTTCTTTCAAAAAATACATTCTGAAAATGCTGTTAGTGATATTATGGTTACTTTCATAAATATCTTTGCTTAAGAACATAGAAAATCAAGGATGAAAACTACTCCAACTTGTGTATTGAGCTCTGGCTATCTGTGTTTACTTGCTGTACACTGATATTTTTCCTGTGCTTACTCTTGTATTTGGATGTATTCAGTGAGGAACATGTACAGGTACAGATCTTCCAAGTTTCCCAGTGCCACGCAGAGCTAAGACACTCCAAGGATTGCCCAGAGTATGCACTGGGAACTTCTTTCCTTCTCTCATGATATTTGAGGCAGTTAGACTGATAAAGTGATATAAACTTTTATTGTTTATGTAAAAGAAAAGGCAACAATTTTTTTTTTGGGAAACACTATGAGACTGCAACCTATTATTTCTTGTTAGGAATTGCTAATAAGTACAGGATGTAGAATTTGCAAAGCTGTTGAATGACCCTGAGCAGGAGGACTTAAAGAAGCTTTGATTAATCCTTTCCATTTTATACTTCCTGCTGAGGCTCCAAAAGCACTTTACCATTTCTGGACAAAAATACAAAGATGTGCTCAGATCTTTTCATGGATACAGGCTGGCTAATAGCTGACTCTGGAACTTGCAGAGGTGTTTTTCAGGTTAGCAAAAGAACCTTGCCCTCTGAGACAGAGACACAGAGTGTGTCAGGACACCCAGTTACTAAGATTGGTCCGTGTACATGAGACATTGCTGTGGCTTCTGGAGTCTGGTAGTTATTTCAGTTTCAGCAACGAATATTTAAAACCTTGTTGTGTTTATGTTTTAAAATTAGGCAGGGATGTTAGGAAAACTCTTGATCTCCATGGATTATTTTATCTCTGCTGGATGTTTGGGATTCCAGTTGATAAGAGTTGAATATTTTGTTGTTCTGGAATTAAATATCAATTGAAATGAAGTCTCAATTGGAATGTAAATCTCTGCTTGCTAGTTGTGGGTCATACGGTGATGCTCTATTGGCTTGAAGAGATTGTTTGCTCTTTCTGTGTATTTCAGTAAATCCTTTTGACATTGCTGAGGCTTCCTGTCTCCTTACAAACAACCAAGGGGCTACAAATGATTAAACAAACTCTAAACAGTCTCAGATATACACAGAATTGCAGAGTTCAGAGTAGAGACAGTCAGACCTGCCTATGCAGGGAAAGCCTCTAATAACACAAACGAAATTTAGGTCTAAAATACAAAAATTTAAATTACAATGCCAAGAGAGTTTATTTGTCAATGATATCTGCTGTTTGCCTTGCCCCTATTGTTTTCCTTTCCTTCTCTAAGTAATTTGGGTTGCAACTGGAAARCTTTGCTGCAAATTCTGTCCATTTATCTCAGCAATTCAATTGCTGGCATGCCCACGGTGGTAAAAGGGGTTATCTGTGCTTGACTGTCAGTCTGACAGGACACAGACAGGAGCAAGAGCTGATCCACTCAACTTCTGCTTTATGGGACAGCCCTCCTGTCAGTAAGAATTGATTAGACTGGGTCAGTCACCTCCTGTGATAGCGCACAAAAATGGAGATTTTAAAAGCCTGGTGTCAAAGACAAGTGAATAATCTGCACGCTCTCATTCTGCAAAGTCTTTGTACCAGCAAACCTGACCGAATRACTTGAATTCTTATCCCCTGACAAAGTAGAAGGCGTGAATTCCCAATAGCGTGGAAAGATCAGCAGAACACTTTCTTAGTTCCTGGTGTGATCCTAATTTGATTTATAATTGCGAATTTGCTTACCTGCCCTTCCCATAGTAACAGGTTTGTGTTTGTAAGATTTTTTTTTTCCACAGCAAGACTATATAGAGTTTTTGTTCATCTGACAAGCATGTCAGAGGGAAAAATTGTTCAGATTCTGTATGTGAGTCATGCCGTTATCTAATTTTAGCAAGAATTGAAAGGTGAGGTGAAAACACATTTACTTTCTGATAATCTTCTTCTGAACATTTTTTTTCTGAATTTGATAGCCTCCTAATAATATTGTCTCCTAAGACAGCACCTTCTATCATACGAAAGGCAGTAAAGAGACTAAAACACATTTTTGTTCCTTTATAAATCTCATATATGGCTGCCAGTATAGGAAGAAGTCAAAATTCTCTATTGCTATTCRTTCTCTGGACCATCTACCAGGAAATATCTACATTTCAAGCCATAATAATTTCTTTCAAATCTGTAATGAAGAAAATTGGTAGCATTTGCTGTTCCTCTATCAGGTCATGTTTCTGCTGCTAAAACTGAAGAGATGCTCAGATAATTTTCTAGAGCTGCCTAGTGGAACAATTTGCTGAGCATTGTGCTTGAAGTCACTGTCAGTTTTGCTGACATAGCCACGGTTTCAGGCTGAGACCTCTTTCTGAAATGTCTCCTTATAGTCTTTCTTGTGGCCTAAATCCTATTGGGAYGTACAAGATGTGGCTCCCCATCACACTTCAGAGAGCTGCTAATAGCAAAATAGTGGAACTCCATAATTTCTGATGTGTATCCTTCGCTCACGGGATCACTGTCTGCAGTATTTGCCACGTCCCAGACGTTGAAATGTGATTCACAGAGTGACTAAGCAAGCTGCCCTACAACTCACTGAAACTATTGCTTTCTCTCTAGAGAGATTATTTTCATATTATAAATAATTAAACTGCATGATTCATTGTCACATGATATCACAGAGGCCAAAATGGGTTCACATCCTTCAGCATGTGTTAAAATGGTTATGTGGATGAAATCTCTGATGTAGGAAGTGCAGGATTAAAGCTGAATGGAAGGTATGTCAAGGTCCATTTAGATCTCTCAAAGTCACAGCACACTGTAGTGACTTTGAGAGATCTAAACTTTGTAGTTCCATTCAAGTCTCTCAGATTTACAGGACAATTTACTCTATGATTTAATGTAACAAATACCTACCCAGTGATGATACCTCCTCATCTGTCACAGTGCAGGTGTTCTTTGTATCACACCACAAATCATGAAAGCCTCATCATTTCTGCTGCTCTTGGATATTCTCCAGAAGATTTTTGGGTAAACTGATGTTTTATACCCACCAGTTTGGAGGTTTGGTCTATACCATTTCCATAAATTAGTGGATTCAGAGGAAATTGTCAGGCAAAAGATAAGGAGTTCCAGAGAGAGCAGTTTGCAGGTGACCATGGCCCTTTAKCTCTTCCTGGTCACCTGAGCTTGTGTGATACTGTCTTTGACCTAATGGCACTGCTCTCAATACACCCAGGCTCTAGCATGAGCTGGCCTAGCAAAAATCTAACAGGAATTGTGTAAAGAGTCACAGGGGTACCAGAGTAACCTTTACCCCTRTGTATGCCTATTCCTCAAACATCAGCTAAAAGCCACATTTCAAGACAGGCACTTGAGCAGAATGGATCTCTGGTATCACTCAGCGTGGCTGATTTTACATTCTTATCATTACAGAATCAAGCTTAGCTACATTTGACAGTCCTTATCCAACAAAATATTCTTACTGACACCAGGCAGAGTTTACTTTTCCCAGCAGTTGTATTTTATGAGTTGCAAGACCTATATGAGTGAAATGGCTTAAGGCTTGGATGAGCTTCAGCTRAATTTCTTGACATAAATCAATATATTTCAAACAGAGGATCTGAGCTTTTTTTTTTTTCTTCTCTGTTCTTTGACATCATCATTAAAGTAAATATTTGGGAGGACATGTCCCAGCACCCCTCAAAGGAATAAAGTTTTGTCACAATGCAAAGCAGCAGCTGGTCAGTCAAAGATTGGAGYTGAGTTCCTGACTGCTTGGTTGCAGAAGACAAAGAGAAGATGATGGTTAATTTCTATGAACTGATAATTTAATCATTACTTTCCAGATACAACTATTCCACTATTCCACTGTTGACTTTGAGAATACAGATAAGAGTTTAAATGATCAGGAATTTCTTAACTTCATTGTATTCCAGCTTGCCATCTTGTTAAGAAGGAGAGAAAGTTTACCTTAGTGGAAAATTTTGGATCCTCAAATAAAAGTTGGTGCAGGAAGCACAATGTAATCCCCTAGAGGAGTGCTTGGCCAGGTATTGTATGTGCTTACTTTAGGCATTGGGAGAATTTCCTCTACATTAGGCAGCCTGGAGGATCTTCCCAGTTCCAAGTGTGAGTTTCTGCCCTGATTACAGCTCTTCACCCTTTTTCTCCCCATCTCTCTCTTTTCCCTGTGCTTTCTAACAGGAAGCTTGAACAAACCCAGCTGTGCAAGGAAGAAAGAGGAAATGTCAAGGAAAGGGAAGGTCTGTTTTTTCACTTTGTTTTCTGTGTGAATTTTTCTAAATCTTAAGATGTTACAGTATTTAACAGAACATCTAAAATTCCTGTTGCCTATTCTTTGAGTTTAGGACAGATGATGTATTAATTTATGAGCATGAAATGATCTGCAGGAGTCTCTTCCCATCTGGTATTTAGGATAACAGGACACTATAACACAGAGTCTTCTGTTAGGCAATGAATSCAACAAATATGAATAAGGTGATGGGGCTTTTTCTTTCATTATTTTCATGGTGGGAACATAGCTAACACTAGAGCCTTTCTTTTTGTCATTCCTGCTCATGTTCTTCACAGCCGGCCTCTAATCCTCCTTTGATCTTTCCTCTATTTATTCCAAGTCACCCACAGGGCTCTGTGATTTAGAGTCAAAGTTTCCAGGGTTTATTTTCCCTGAAGGGTCCTCTCCAAGGCTATGAGCAGAAGACCTCTTTTGGAGAGGAGACTAAATGTAATCCTCATGCAGACAAATTTCTGAAAAGTGGGGAAGAGAACAGAAAATATGTTTTCTTTCCCACATTTTATTAAAGTGAAGGAGTTCTCTGTTTTTTCCAGCCTAATTTTTTTTCTTAAAYTTAAGGTGACAGATGAAGGATTTGGAGTGTCTGTATTGATGGCATATATCATAAGTATTTTCTGAGGAATAGTGAGTCAAAAGAGACCTTTTAGGCAACTTCCACCAAAAGGCCATCTGGAAAATGGAAACATGCAGATAAACAAGCTCTGAAACTAAGTTTGTTGCCCTTGACCATTCTGTGATGGATACATCAGTCAGGTTTTTATTTTTGCATCATTACCTTTTAGGAAATCTTTGCTTCACTCACAGACACCTGCTCACAAAATCTTTTAATCAAGGAGGATGACATGACAGATTGACAGGTCCTGTTGGAATGGAAGCTCGTGCAGGTTCAGCTCTGTATCTGTGCAGKGCTGGTGGAATGACTGTGCTTTCAGGCTGACAGCATCACTCTCACCTGACAACCTCTCCGTTAGCTTCACTGCCAAATAACCTTTCAAGCAATAACTTGAATATAATATCCTCTTAAAGCAAAAGGTAATTTATAAAAGTTTAAGGAACTGGTGGCTTGTCCAAGAATAGCATTTAGAGCTGGGCATTTTCATTGTAAGGATAGGGGCTCAGAGTCRAAAATCTGACAATTGTATTTATTTAGAAATATATTGCAATTTTATTGTTAGAGTTCAGGTAGATACACTGCTGAGGTATTTGAAAAGGCACAATTTGCATGTTGAAAAGATCCAATTTGCAAGTTTATGAGGAGGTTTTTTTTATTGAAATGACATGGATAATAGCTTAACTCTTTATATTATCAAAAAATAYAAAGACAATGTGTCATGAGAGTACCTTGAGAAAGAAGAAAATAGCATAGTGAATCACTCAGCACCATTTACACAATCCACTGTTCAGTTTCTACTGCTCTAGTTCACCTGAATTAAAAAAAAAAAATTGAAAGGTAATATATGCCTACCCCAACTAAAAGAAAGTAATTCTAAAGCAATTTATTTCCTAAATAAAGGGAATATCAGGCTAAAATAATTATAAGGCRACATTTTCTTTAGTCCATAATTAACATAAGATATGGGCAGAATATGTAAACTACTGCCTTGTACAGCTCTACACTTTCCTTCTTAGTAGCTTCTGTGGGCTAACTAATTAACACAAAGGTCACTGTTCTCATTTTTCCAGTACCAACAGAACATTAAAGCAGCACATCTGTGATTATGTTGGTAGATGAGGGATGCTGCAGCTGAGATGAAATTTCAGTTTCACAAAGGCTAAGGCCAAGGTCCATAAATTTAGCAAAGTAATAATCTACTGTGCACTAAACTTTTCTGAAAGGAGAAAAAGGGAACTCTTATGAAAGCACACAAGAAAGAAGTAGAAAGAAGGATGGCCATTTGACATGGGGATATTTTGATCAAAGGTGCATCTGATAATTTGTGTGTGAAAAACAAATTAACAGTATGAGTCAAATGCCARATGTTGCAACAACAATGTTTAGATGCAAGCCGGGGTAAGCTGAAAGGAGGTTTTAGCAAGATGGGTGTCAGTCTCTTCTCCCAGGTAACAAGTGACTGGCTGAGAGGAAATGGCCTCATGTTGTGCCAGGGGGAACATTTCTAATCGATATTTGGAATTTTTTTTCATGGAAGGGGTTGTAAAGCATTGGAACTGACTGCACAGGGAGGTGGTGAAGCCACCATTCCTGGCAGTGGTCAAAAAAMATGTGGATAGGACACTTGAGGACATGGTTTAATGGTGAGCATGGATGTGGTGCAGAGTTGATGGTTGGACTGGATGACYTTAAAGGTCTTTTACAGCCTTAATGGTTCTGTGGTTCTATATGACCTCTGTGTTGTTGATACTTAGCTTAGCTGAGAATGTGTCCCTTTGGAMAATGCTRTTYGGTGAATTACATTCCTTTACTTTTTTTTTTTTTTCTTTAAATCTATCATAGAATTGTGGAATGGTCTGAGTTTGAAGGATACTTGAAGATCAGCCAGTTCCATCCCCACTGCCATGGGCAGGGACACCTTCCACTAGACCACGTTGTTCAAAGCCCCATCCAGGCTGGCCTCAAACACTTCCAAGAATGTGGAATGTCTATATTACATATCTATAATATGTAATATTATGTGGAATATCTATAATACAATCAATAACTTCTATGGATTATAGCTGGGTTAAGACAAGCACTCAATAATGCAGAGGATTGTGTGAGAACATTTTAAAGCTCTACTCRGGTTTTTGACTACCTCTCTTTGCACAAGAAATATAAGAGACAAACTCAAGATTTTTCATAGTCAAATGGTAACTTTTCTTTAGATTTTGTTGAGAGTAAGGCAGTGTTGATATGAAAGAAAATATTTTTTTATTTCACTTGAGTTTGGACTTGAATAATGACAGAAGGCCAAAAGGATTCTTATTTTAACTAAATMATTTCTCTGTGTCCTCCAAGTAACTTACTTCTAATGCTGCAAGGTATGACCCTACTCACCTCATTTGATTTCTTGTTAACACTGTGTAATGCAGAGTTTTGTTTCCAGGAATTACTGCATCAAATATAATTTTTGATTCAGTGGAACCATACCTCAAAAAAATTGAGCATAAACATACAAGCTGAAGAATCCAATGAGGAAATCTGATGATACAGGTTAGGTTCTGTTGCATGACAATGGCTAAAGGCAACTTCAGATATGTTTGAAGTAGAAAAGTCAGAGGTGAATGAAGTTTTGCAGTCCCATTCCTTTTGAGTCATTTATTGCTGGGAGAAGGAATGAGTGCTAGAAACAAGTCAAGAGGTCGACAAATAATCTTGTGGCAGGGGCGCTGGATGAACTAAACCATTTGGCTCAAGGAGTAAATGGTTCAAAGTTTAACAGGTAGCCAGTGGAATGGAGTATTTGCTGGATCTCATGTGGGGTCCAATGCTCTTCATCATCAATCTGGACTATGTTAAGGAGCATACCCTCAGCAAATTAACAGAGGACACACAATTGGAGTGAATGGCTGAGAATGGTGAGAACATCCTCCATTTTTAGGGTCCCTGACCAGGGGAGTCAGGCTGGAGGAGTGGGCTGACCATGCCTGTATGGCAGTGAAGGCTGGTCATGCTCAGCCAGGCTGGCCAGAGGTCTAAAGTGTGATTGTACCCCTCTGCTCGACATTTGGCAGACCACATCTGGATTTCAATTCATTTTAGGACTACATGGTCTTCAGGGTATTCTTCTAATAGAAATTCTAATGTGATGTGAAAAAAAGGAAATTTCAAAGTAATAGTTGAAAATATTATTTGGCACAGCACCATGATATGTGRCGTTTTTTTCTAAAAAATACCTCTGTATTTCATAAAGAGATTGATTTCTGCTTCATTATGTCTAATAAGATTTTTCGCTGAGGACATGAGATTTTTGAGGGGATGGATAAGTAATGTTATAGCCTTAAGGCAGTAACTTTATGAAGCCTTATGAAATTTTCTGAGATAATGAAAAGAAAGAAGAATGTGAAGAATTTATTTTTCAGTTTTGCTGCTTTCCAAGAAGAGGACTACTTGGCTTAAACAGAAGCACAAATAGGAAACGTCATGTTATTAACTGTATTGGAGGGAAAATTGCCTTAGTATTAACACCTAGAAATGTGCAGAATTTACAAACTGGAGCCAGTGTGATTGTCATCACTYATTTTTTATTGTTTCAGCATGTTGACTCTCTATCTGCATCTTTGCATCAAGAAAACCATCTAATCAAGGAATCATCTTTGGTTTTGCTACAATTATGGAATGAACTGTGTGTTTGCTATAAGCATGGATGAAATCATAAAAATCACCAAAAGTGTCACTTTTTCCAGTTTCTGCTGAAACTTGCAGATGATTTTGATGGGCTTTGAGTACAATGATGTTTTGGGTTGACTGAGATATTTATGTGGATACAGAGATAGAGAACTGCAGATTCTTTAAAAATTTTATATAGAGTTTCAAGAAAATGCACCCCATTACTTCAAAATCAAAACAGATTCTTTTTATAAATGAAATAGTAACTACAAAAAAAAGAAAGAAAAAAATAAAAAGCACCCAATGGAAACCATATCCAGTACTTTTCCAGCACTGCTTGCATGACATTTTTTACTTGCCACAATTTATTTTTTTGCACAAGTAATCTAAGATACCTTGATGTTTCATTATTAATAATGAAATACTATTTGGAAACAACTCCTTCCCTCGGACTTTCATTGCTAAGACTCTGCAAGACTTTCTGAGAGTRTGTCTAATGTAACCTTTTAAGACAAATGTTTAGACTGTATTTTCAGGCAGCAGTTTGAAAAAAATATTTATTTAAATTGAATTTGAACTTAGGGTGTAAGCCCAACAAGACTTGTCGTGCACTGAGGTTCTCCAGCATAGATCTTGCTGCTCTGTTTTCATATGAAGCACATTTGACTCTGTTAAATATAGAGATGAAAAGTTGTTTAAAACTTGGGGGGGGGGTTTAAGTCCCTGCTTAACTGACTATACTCCAAACGTAGTTTAAGTCTGTCAGCCTTTTTAGTCATTCAAAATTCCAAAAATAAAGTGAGCAATGACTGACCCTCAGTAATCTAATTACACCTCTCTGAGGAAATTCTCATATATCTGGAAAAGGAAATCAGCTTGTTCCAAATCATTCTGAAGTACAATAGAAGCACCAGACTAATGGCTCATATGTGAAATACATTAGACACAAGCAAGAAGCTCCATTTTCTACTGTTTCACAGAAGGAAAGAAAGTAAACAGAAATTATCTTTGATGACATAATCAATGGGTGAAGGAAAATATAAYAATTGTGGCTCTTTCCCTCTTTCTACTTGATATTTATGCACCCCTTAATTACATTCTCATTTTTTAATTTCTGTTGCTTTTTGTGAGAAATTCCTCAAAGTGCTACTTTCACTGGCAAATTTAAAATGCCGAAAAAAGCAAGTGGAGAAAAAAGAGAATCATTGTTAAGCAGCATCCAAAAGGCTTACTTATATTATTTGTTTGGAAGGACATCTTATTTCAAAACTTCATATGAACTGGTTTTGTTGGTTTTCTTTTTAATTTCAAAATTAGTAGAAAGAGGTGCTACTAATAGTCTACTAACTCTCTAGAAGTTACTTTGCCTGATTCTTTTCTATTTAAGCTAGTATCCTGTTTAAACCCTTTGTTTTCATATCTCCTACGCATGTTAGAATTGCATAATCCACTCAAAGATCTAAATATATACCAAGTATATACTTGGTACCCTGTGGGTGTTTCTGTATGCATGTATATAAAGGGTAGGTATGCAGACATGTAGGAAGCTCAAAAGTTTTGTGCAAAAAAACCTTAGGTGAAGTTTAGCAGAACATATTCTGCCTTGGAAACCATGAAAGAAATTAGCCATGACATTAACCGTGGGAATGGTTCACAGCTGCTTCGGGGGAGGTTCAGACTTGATGTTAGGAACTATTTCTTTATAGAGACAGGGGTCAGACACCAGAACAGGCTGCCTAGAGAAATGGTTGATACCTGAAGCCTCTCAGTGTTTAAGAAGCATTTGGGCAATGTCCTTAACAGGGTGCTTTAACTTTTGGTCAGCCCTGCATTTGTCAGGCAGTTGGACTAGTTTATCACTGTAGATCCCTTCCAATTAAGATTTTTCTATTCCATTCTGGTCTTCAGTGCTGCATCAACAGACTGAGTTATTCCTATTTCCAACCTCCATTATGCCACCATGTAGCTTCTTCCCACATGAATGTGCTAAATTTAGATACAACTTCATGTTTTTGAATGTTTGTCTAGTACCTGTACTTCCCAGCCTAGGCTCAAGAGGGAAATGAGTTGCTGCAAAACTTGCATACGTTCATTTATCATGAAAAGAAATAAATGTATAGGAAGAGTTGCAGACCCACTGCTGCMCTGACTGTCTACTTTAGAGGATAAAATTTAGGGTTGCAGGAACTTCCTCTAGAGTCCTTTGAAGTTATCTCCCCATCTTCATTGGCTCTAGGAAACTTCAGCTCTTATTTTGGTAGTCTGTTTTGCTAGAAATGGTTCATTGACTTGCTGGGTTTGTAAATCACACTGATTGGATTTCAGCCTAGACRTATCTGGATTTTGGAGATGGTTTGGCATTGCTGCGTTAATTCCTGAAGTTCATACTTACCTCATTTGCCTTTTTGGCCTTATCACATTCAAATCGTCTTTTCTCAGGAGAGCAGGATAGGTTCTACTTCCTTTCCTCCCTTAGTGTGTCAGCTGCTTTAAMATTTTGATTAAAAACCAACCTTACAAATACCTTGTTGGTAATAAAATTACAGGTTTCAGGAAAATTAGGGCCTGAGTAGTTTTTTGATGAGTGCTGTAGGATTCAACTGTTATGCAAAAGGCTTAGTTAATCTCCAGCTGCAGAAACAAATACTGCTGAAGGGTTTCAGGGGCTCCATTCCTCCCTCCAAATTTGTGACTGGGCTTCCTACATTAGGATGTGCAATGTGGAGCAGGAACCAGCTAATGCAAAGAAGTAAACACAGGGGCATCTCATTGCCATCTCAAGGGCATAAATTTGTCCTCTGTGTTTCTGAAAAACCCAGGGTAGTGCCCAGATTGAGTCATACAGACACTTCAGCAGTGCTTGCTTCCTTGAGGGAAACTGCAAGAGTGAGCTAATACTTTGTATGCATGGACCTAAGAGYTGGAATTCCCATCTGCACTAATTTGAAGTGATTTGTTGCTGTCAGTGCAGGCAGTGCTGTGAGAGGCTGCAGGGTACCCTGAATTTTCCATCTCCTTGTAAAAGTTGTGTTTTTGAAAACACCCAGGATACCAAAGGCCAGATTGCTCAAACTGGACCTTGGCCATATTGCTCCCAGCATTTAATGTGTATAGGAACAGTCCTGGCTTATGCTTGATGTGGAAAGATTGTGGCTATGCTACATCCTAAGAATGTAGATGTGAATTAGGCAAAAAGGTACTCAGACTATGGAAAACAGAGAAGCAAGTGTCTAGGGATATTCAGAGTAAAATATCACTTTATCTTTTGTAGAAAATAAAAACTGGATTTCAGATCTAAGGTTTCTTCGTTTTGGTACCTAAACCAGATATATTTATATGTTTTTGGGTTTAGTGAATAAATTTCTTTGAACAAAAAGAATCAAACACCTTATTTCTGATTCTGTTTAGCTGTGARTATTTGATTCCTTTGAGATTTTTTGAAAGTTTTGTTGGAAATTTCAAAAGCCTATGTCCAATGATAGATATACATCAAACAGTAACCCTCAGATACATCTGTGCTCAAAAATTAAAGCAATTTAAAGAAGTTTTTCTTCTCTCTTCCTACCCCATCTTTTCCATGCTTATTGAGACCTGTGCAGAAATGGCAGCAATTACCAATTTAGCAATGCACATAGCATGAATTTATTTTTCCYTGGAAATTAGGTATGCCCAGACAGTTTGCTAGTTGAAACAGGGAATGTTTTGGTACACTTATCTCCTTGGTCAGTTGGGAATACTGTGCAAGCAGGGGCTGCTCTGTAACTGAGAGGAACKTGCTGCTGACACAACAGCAGTGGGTGATTTCCTCAGTCAAAATTGTCAGTGACATTGAAGATAAGGCCTCAATTASTTGGTGTCAATTACTATATAAATAAAACATGGAGAAGTGAAAAAATGTCATGAGGACAAATGCATAAAACTTCAAAGAACTTTTAATTGCTAGAGCTGAAATAGAAGTAAATTCYTTTTTTATTGCTAAAGACTTAAAAAAAGACTTTAAGAAGAAATAAATTATCGATAAATGAAATGTGTCACATCTATCTCCTTAATTCTCTTGATCTTGATATAATTATTCACTCTCACAACTCAATTATGAATTTTTAACATGACATTCAAGATATTATCCAAAATTGCTACCCTTGTCAAATCGGTAGAGAAAAGAACAAGTGGTCTGTCCCAGTTACTGAAAATGAAAAATGTGCATCAGATGAGACCCCTGATCATCTGGGGAAATTCAGCAAAAAAACAGAGTCGATGCACTGCTTTAGTACACATTATGCCACACTTCATTCTGATAACAGTTACATCAATAAGAGCAGGGTCAGGTGAAAAATTATGAATAAAAATTACCTACTTTTATCCCTTCCTGAAAGCCCCCATATTCTGAAAGTCTGATGTGGTTTTTAAGAAAAGCAGTGAAGTTTAAGATTCAGACTTTAAAAGAATAAGCAGTAGAAGAGGTTCTTATTAGAATCTCCTTGCTTAGATACTTCCATGAGAGCTGCAAAAAGCCTGCTGCTAACGAAAAGACAATTTGAGTAACCATTAAAAACTCAGTTTCATGTGATGCATGAATTCAAAGGGGATGCTGAAATTCTAAATGCAAATGCTGTCCCCTAGCTAAAAGACTGCAGACTACCCTCACTCTGATTTTGGCTTCAACTTCTACTGCCTTAAATTTGCAACTGGACTTCGTTTGGYAATAAGAAGCATTCAGGTCAGAGGGCTTTCAGCATGTGCAGGGATACACAACTCAGGACTGCTGAATCCAGTGCTTAATGTATGCAGAGAACTCTTTGCTGGATAAAATGGCTTTCAGTAAAAGCCTCTCACTAAATTTATTCACTAATTCTGTGATTAACACCACCTTTAGAAGCTACATTTCCAAGAGGCAGAATCAGCTTGCATGTGCAGCATAGATTACACCTCTGTCTACACAATCACTTCATTAGAAAGGAGCTGTGCCCTGAGCTAACAAGCAACTTTTATTTCTACAAAGCTACATGTGCGATTCTTGGAGGAAAATTGGTCTCTGAGATAATTCTTAGCTACGGAGTGAAAGGTTACTTCTCAAAAATTGTCTTCAGTGTTAAATATCCCTTTCAACAATCTTTTAATTTGGAGACAAAAGCAATTGGTCAGAAAATTATCAGTTTCCTATTATAAATGCGCTATTTTAGCATCCTTTGTGCTCCTGGGCTCTGGTTTTAATTTCATGTGAAAGCACTATGTTGTCAAATTTATATAGATAAAAACACATGGTATTTTGTTGCTATGGCAATATAGATCTCTATTTCTTCATTTATGAATAATAATAAAAATATAATCAAATCAGGTTACAGTTTTGTTCCAACATTTCCTGAAGCTAGCCTTTCATGAAGACATTGTATACACTCAATTTAAACAACTTTATTGCCCTCTCTAAAAGGATTTTATGTTCTACTTGGATTTCTTTGTTAAGCATTGATTTTAGCTTATGCTACCCCACTGGCAAACATTAATTCATAACTACAAAATGTAGGATGTTTTATTGGAACTGTCAAACAGTGGAACACGCTRCCCAGACAGGAATTTATCCCAACAAACATTACTCGAAGCAATAGTCTGGACTGGGATTATTCTGTAGCTCTTTTATTTGGGTCCCTCTTATTTGTGGGTCCCAAGAGCCCAGTTTATGTCAGCTTGAAAGCATAAAATGGGAATATGTGAAGAATTTTTCCAAAGTCTCCTGTTTCTAGTCTAGGAATGTAGCTGGTGTTGTTGAGAAAGTTTGTTCTCAGAGGCTTCACCCCTATGCCTCATTTTACCCTAATGTTGTTATTAGTTTTAATTTTGTCTCCTGTATTGTTTGAGGTCACACCTTGACATTTTCCTTGGATCATTCAAGGAAATTCTTAGACCTGAAAAGTATCACATTTTGGTTGTTATTAGCCTTTACTTCAAACTCCAGCTAGAAATCAGGTGTTGTAGTGTGATAATATATTTTGATAATGCCGCATGACGTTATCTCTTCCTTCTTAAAGGAGTCAAGCTCTTGGGTTTAGACTGAAAGACTATCTAGGAACACCCTCAATAAGAAAGAAACAGTGAAATTACCCCTTAGCCTTCTCAGAATATGAATGCAGCACTGTAAATTATATTTGTGGAGCAGTGGGCACTTTGAAACAGATAATCAACTGAGGTTTTCTATGTTTTTTTAATATGTATATATATGTGTGTGTGCATGTGTGTGTGTGCATGTGTGTTTGTGTATAATTCTTATRTATCTGATGTTTCTATTAAATTGTATTTAAATATAAATAAAATAGAAAAACCTCTGTTGTTTTTCACATACATATATATAGACCTGCTGAAGGTTAGGACTTCATAAGATTTTTATAAAGGCACTGTAGTGTAAATTGTTATTGTATGTTGAAAATCACATCGCACCCTAAATTCAATTGCAATTTGTGTCAGTCACATTCCCAAATGCCCACTTCAGGTCAGCTAACTACAAAAAAGTAATTTCTCTAAATCATATTTTATTTTCCATCATGGATATTAAAAAATATCATTCTTGGTGGTCTTCCTTGCTGTCTCATTGCCATATCTATCTATATATCTGTCTATCTGTCTCTAGACTATATAATACCCAAAAATAATACAAATACTACCTGTTTTTTAGATTGTACATGTAAGTGCACACGTATATATATATGTGTGTGTGTGTATATACACACAACCATATGAGACCAAGTTTAAGGGCCTTTTTTGCACTATTTTCTGCATTTCTAGGATTCCAGACAATTATTTGAGACTTTCAAATTAGAAAGATCTGTTAAAGGGGAGTTTGTCGTTATTATTCTGATCTGTCATTTCTTTTATATAACAAGCCAGCTGTTATTTGAACAGCATCATTCATTTCCTCAATGGAATGATGACACTACAATCAGCCTTCATTATCTTYACATGCTCTTATATGAGAACTAAGTGCAGAGGAAATACTTTGTAATTACTCCAGGCAGATTTCCCACATGTTAGAGATGCCATAGATGGGATTAATGAATATCACTTGAAAAGGTTGAAGTAGACAAAAACAAAATTAGGCTTCAGTAATCGCAACATGCAGATGGGTTGAAATGCTAGTGGAAAAAATCCCATCAGCAATTAAACTTGCTTCTTGGAACAGCAGATGTGCATAGTCTCTTACTGAATATTGAGCACACTTGAAAGGAATTTGTAGAGGAAGAATGCTGAAATACACACAGATCTGCTCAGGCAGGGCTGGGACAAGTGACAGGCTTGTACTTATTTTTCTTAGCAGGCATCATGACCTGCCCCCTTCTCTGCCCAATAGAATCCCAAAGTTCTGTTGATGGATGAGTGCTCTTGCCACTTCTGCTTTCTGCCCCTGAAAGCTCTTTTGCCATCAGAGACCTGTTAAAGGCCTGATCTAGGACAGCAACCATATGGGACAGATTGGCTCTTTAACCTCTGAGGGGCACCACTGGTTCTGCAAAGGAGATGTTTCTCAAGCTCTGTTTTGCAGCTGGCAATAGCAGAAAAGTGCCTCTGTTGGCTTCCTCTCCAGATAATCTTCAAGATTGCTTACTGGTGAGAAAAACTGTACAGCTGAAAAGGCACCAAACATAACCAATTTAGCCACCTAGAGGACCTKCTCTGAGTCACTGAGCAGGGAGCTGCAATGTAGAGAGGTAAATGCATCAGTGAGGAAGAACACAAGTACTGAACCAGTTGTTTAAGTTTGCAGGGCTTTTGTACAGCTGGTTCCAACCAAAGCTGACTTGCAAGGTCCAGACAAAAAGTCCTCAGTCATCACTGCAGGATGGCTCTTGTTACAACTCCTGGAGACAGTGGGAAGAATAAATCAGCAAGGAGTCATGTTCACAGTGTTTGTACGTGTGGGGATTTTTCATTGATGGCTTTTATTCTCATATATTCTGTTGATCAGTGTGTAGAGTGAAATCAGAGCACTTGAAGTAGGTATTCTAACTGCTCAGTCACTGAAAAGTGGACTCCAGTTCCTTTTGGTTGTAGCAAGCAGAAGGAACTTGGTTATTACAGAGTTGTCATCTTCCACCTTGTACAAAAGAAGTCCATGACCTTACCCAGTGGATAAAAATACAACACTTASTATAAAAAGCAGCTTCTTTTCCTCTTTAAGGATGAACCTAAGATCTCTTCTCTCAGTCTCCTGTGAAGAGAAGAGAGTGGTTTCTACTGTTTCCGGGTCTCAGGCTGGATCCAGAATCTGGCACTGGGGACACGACATGTAGAAATGTATGTAGGCATAGATACATAAGCATATAAAGAGGTGCACCATTTTGGAAATAATCAGTTGTACCAAATAATTCCTGTGATTTGATCTCAGACTCTGCAACAACCACAGCTCATATCTTACACCTAGCAGTTGCAAATCAAGAGATCTTTCAGAATTGTTTAGTCACAGTCCAAAAGAACTGATCTGTCCCTGTAGGAAGCCAACTGTGTTCTTGATTGTAGTTATAATATATAAAATACTATGCTTGTCACTAAAATGTCTGTATCTGTCTATCTATCATTATTATTTCCTCTTTGAAGGATGTGGGGATATATCCTTGCTATTGTTAATCTTGAAATCTTTCTAGGAACAAAAGGGAACACTATATATATATATATATATATATATATACAAACCAAGAATTCATTGTTAGAATAGTCAAAATTATAGCAATCTCAGCGAAACACAGCTAACAGTTACTCAGTCAATTCTGGTAACACTAACCCTTATAGTCCAAGGTAATATGGAAAAACATCTTCAATAATACTCTTTAAATGATTTTTAAAAGATGGTTTAGTAACATCTATCCTTTTTCCTGGAGCTATTCTCACTCTTGCAGTGTCCCTATGGATCCTGCRRYAAATAGGATCTTACAGCTCCAGTTRTCCTCAAGTGGGTGTGCATAGAAGGGAAAGGTCCATGACCTTGTGGGTGTTATCTCTGTCCTTAGTGGAAGAGTGGAACCAGGTGATCTTTAAGATCMCTTCCCACCTAAGCCATGTCATGATTCTATGATGAGTCCTGGACATCCTGCACTCTGCAAGAGGAGAACAACAAGGGTGATGAGGATACATTCTTCCTTGATCTAGGGGTCCATCTGCAGCTGTTTTTACATGTTTTATTTACAAGACCTTTTTTTTTTTTTCTCACTGAGCATCACTCCAAATCCTCCTGCAGCTCTTGTGAACATGAAGGGCTGTTGTGTTCACACAGTGGCTACCTAGGTCTGTTGGACCTTTCCCACACAGGAAGCTGCCTTTCCAGAACCTAAAAATCAGGCAATAGTCCCTTGACTACTGTTAAAACTGGCTCAAGCTCAGAAAAGCCCTGAGTACTTCCTCTGTTGGTTCTGTGTCAAGCCCGTGGTCTTGTGTGACCAAATTACATTTATTGATACACAGCACAACTGTGATTCCTGGTGGTGAACAGAAGCTGTTAACCTATTCACCAGTGACTGTTCAACATGTGAATAACATGTGGGAGTGGTGAAAAGGTCACCTCTGACACCCTAGTAAGATCATCTTCAGTTTTTATTTCCCTCTGGTTTGCACAACTGTTCTACAGTTAAATCTCTTTGCATGTGAATGCAAATAGACCATTCCTAATCATTTCATATGCTACAAATTTGTGAAAAATATTTAGAAATCACAATTGCTGTGAGCTCATAGCAGCCTGGTTTGGATTGAGGCTGTGCATACAGTAAAAAAACTGACAGCTGATGTCAGGGATTTATGGAATTTTCCACAGGGGGAAAGATAATCCAGCATATCCTATATAAATTTTCTGTTTGTCCATCAATTTATATTTAGGTCAGTATATATTAAATTATTATGGCAATATCCTTTTTTGAACCCTCATACTTTTCAGAATATTATTTTTAACCAATGGTTTATRAATTAAACCACAAGCAATGTGTTGTTTGATGACCGTAGTTCCACAACAAGATGATCTCCAGTCCGTGGAAATTTCTTAGCTACATGGCAACTAGTTTCCTGTGAGTGGAACTCTCCAAACACATCCATATACAACTATTTTGTCTACAGTCTCATGCTCAKCTTCCCTTCTCTGCTCAAATCTTTCAAGCATAGAGAAAGAATTCTTTGCAGAGATCAGCAGATGGTTTTCATTGTTATTATTCCTATTGGCACCTAAAATGCTTAGATCAATGAGTAGGCTTTGGAACAGTATTTCCTCTTCAATTCTTCATTTCTGTTTTGAAAGTCATTTGAACATCTCCAGATTTCSAGATTAGACCCTGTATGTGATTTATCTATTTAATCACTCCTCTTACAAAGAAAATCTTACCTTCTGCTTCAACCTGTGTSCCTCAGTCATTTCTGAAACCTAGTACTAATGTGCCTCTCACACCTTCTTGTTATCAGATTGTTGAATGCATTTTGAGAGAGATGGTAATCAAACAAATCAGAAAAGTAGTAGATTTGGGCTTGTTAGGGTCAGTTAGCAATCAGCATTCAGCATGTCTTATGCTTCCTTAWGACAAGACTTTTTTCAACTCCTTACAAGTCTTCCGTGACAGGAAGCTGTTTTTAATTCAAATTTTCTATGCTAAAAGCCTGTTTCTGTCCAATAGAATGAAATATTTTTAAATCTACTTGCAAATGATTCAGTAACATTAACAGAATGGAAAAAATATATTTCTTTTGCTCGTGTTTAAGGATTCAGCCTGTGTTTTTTTCTTTTAGAAGACCCATCATGCACATGTGCATTTGTGTGTTTTGGCAGGCAAGTGCCTGTTCTCTCTAAGGAAAAWGCTGCTCAGCTTTGGCCTTTGAAATGCCACAGTTAGCTTGTATTTCACAGATATCCTTTTCATACAGCTTTCAAGGATAAAGTCTCCCAAAATCCCAGCTGTAGCAGGTCTAGTATGTGGTTGAACAAAACRGTGCTTAAAATCATAGTTGTGACCCATTCTTACTATGCCAAGTCCAGGTTTCAGTTGTTACAGGTCTTGTCTCCAGTGGGCTTGGTACCAACTTTCTTATGGGGCCCAAGAAATCTGGAAAAATACTAATTTATTCATAAACCATGGGGTTAAAATGGCATTGGAAGGTAGTGGTGACCAAGGAAGGGCACACGGGAACAGGGCTTGGGGCATGGGATGAGATGTAAATTTGCAGCTTGTGGGTGCTTGTACTGCAGGCTGTGGGACGAGTGGGACCAGAAGTGAGGATTGAAACAGCATGTGCAAGAGATAGAGAGTGAAAGTGGAAGAGCTGATGAAGGAGAAGGAAATCAAAATCTACTGTGGGAAAAGAAAATTWAAAAGGAACTGCAAACTGATTAGGCATTTGGATAAAAAGAGTCAAGTTAGGAATCCTAAAGGACAAAATGTAACAGGGCAGGTAGACGTGACCTGACACTGAGGCAACGTTGAAGGCCAAAGAAAAGGGATGTGGCTGTAGCAGAGCTATGGAATGAGACCTAGATGAAAACAACATCTGGCAGAAAGTCTGTGCACTCAGGATTCAGTATTGCCAAAATGGAAAAGCTCAGAGTTACTGCATGGCTGTGGGCTCAGAAGTTGGTCCTGGTTGTTTAAATGGGGAGAAAAATAGTTGTTCAAACAAGGAGGCTTTCATTTTTACTAAAAATCATATAAATAGTATGACAGCATGGGGCTACAGTGAGACTGGGTGACAGAGAAGGGAAAGACTGCAGGTGGGGACAATTACAAATGGTCAGGCAAAATTAATTTAGAAGGGAATCAGCAGAACAGCCTGTATATAAGCAGAAAACTCCTACCAGAGCTTGAATTTGATAAAAGGTTTAATCAAAATTGCACAATCCATGGCCATGTATATATTCCATACCTGAACTAATATAACTCTTCGAGCCCAAAGATCTCTCTAGTCTGTTTCATTTGTGCTTGTCACCAGGAGGTATTAAGTTAGGAAACGTACCACACTATCAGAATTATGATTCCATTTCCTTGTGCCTTTGCTAGATCAAATATTTCTATTTAGCATTGTGCAGTGTTTGGTATTAGCTTTGTTTCTTGAGTTCCACTAATTTTCTTTTCTGTGTCAAACCTACGTGAATCACTGAAATTGCTAAATGCTTGTTACTTCAAATTACAGAGCTCGTAAAGTTCTGATTGTTACACTTTACTTTCTCAAAAACCTGGAGACTTCTACAGAAAAAAAAAGTAATTCTGCACAAAAATACATGAAAAGAGTATTTTTGGAGCTTGAAAAATCACTGTGCATGAAAATGTTGTTAAGTGCCAGAGCAAAGCCTGCTCATGCTGACGAGGGCAAACAATCTGCCCTTATCTTGACATGTCTTTTCTGAAGTGGCTGAGAGACTTTTGCTGTAAGATGCCAATATAAATTTTACCCGTGGAAAGATAGAGCCTCAGCCTAACTAGAAACCTGAGCAGAGAACAAGCAACAATAATATATGTTATAAAATGTTCCTGAACAAAAATATATTGCAGATTAATTATGGTCTCTTTTCAGCTCTATAGCTCAGTAGTTGATCAGATCTGGCATTTAAATAGTGCTATCACTCTTTATTTAAAAGTCTGGGGAGGAATAAAATAGTGAAGCATTTAGTTTTCTATCATCTCCCTTTTCTTCTCCCACTGTGTGCTCTGCAAGCTCAAGGTTTTATACAAACTCAGTAAACCAGTTGTGAACCAAACCAGGATAATTTGCTTTTGAATAAGGCATATCATTAGCGGTTTTTGGTGTCTTTTATTTTTTTTTTTAGAAGAGTAATGAAAAGTAGTTTGCAAGATGACAGCAGATGTAAAACCCAGGCTGAAGCTGTCAGCGTGGATACAGCAGTGCAGCCGCTTCCTGCCTTTGAGAAAGATCAGTGGAATATGCAAACAGCCCACACAGCACCGAGATGTTCCTGAGGATTAGGGCAGGAGTGTAAGTACAACATGAAAGCAAACAGAACATGCAAGCACAAAATTCATAAAGAAACACATTTTCCCCTTGACAAGGGATGTCAGCCTAACAGATAATGCCTGCCAGTCGGACGGGCTATCACACCTCACTTCTCCCTACAAGTGAAAGGGGATGGCTCACCTCTGCAGACAGCTCACRGGGAAGCAAAGGCTAAAGCCTGCTGAAATCAATCAAAGCTCGTTTACTTCRACGTGCTTTGAATTGGATCCTAAGACAACACATCCCTCTGGTTTTCCTGTTGGGTGAGCCTACATCTCTCCRCAGGCTGGGATGCAAAATCCCTGAGGGCTGTTGCTGATTTAACACAAATTTGCACGGATTATGTTTATTTCAAGTCCTCCTAATTTCAATCAATTTGACCTAATTTCAATCAATTAGGAACAATAATTAGGAATACATGTCTCYTGTAGTTTCTCACAGAGGAACCTTAGGAGAGATTTAGCCAGTTAAGAGCTGAGTCACCTCTGTTACTGTTGGTATTTCCCCCAGGCTGTAATGGAAAGCAGTGACTCCTTGTTTAGGTGCCTTGGTTGGGTTTCTGGAGTTCAGTGGAACAGAGAGCTCCAGAAATAAGTCCATGTACATCTCATACTGAAGCTTGAGAGATTAGGGCAGCCATTAAATTCTYTAGTTATGATCTGGATTAAACAGCTCAGGAAAGGGGAGGGGTGATTTGAAAGCTCACTGACTACTAAGGGAAGGCATGGATGAAATTAGAGTTCCTCGATGCTTTTTGTCCTTTGACAGCCACAGACAGAGTATGAAATGATCCCCTTGGGGCAKATAATCTCTTTTCATATTAATGAAGGTTTGCCCTCTATCAAGATCTTTTCTATTTTACATTTTCAGCTTGCATTGCATTATTTTATTGTTCTCTGCTGCTGATGTGGCAATCTCAYCCTGTTAGCCCTCTGGATATATTAACAATCCTAAAATGCCATTTTTCTCTTGTGATACAATTGTCAAGAAGAAAGAATTCCTTTTAGCTTTTGCTGGAAAAATGACAGTGTCTATTTTTTCTTGTCATTTATGCTAATTTCTTGTATGTTTTGACTTTGCTTTACAGCCTGAATCCAAGTCACCAGCTCCTTTCATGGAGATAACCAAAATTCATTCTGTGATACAGCAGTACATCCAGTRGTACTGTGAATAGGGTAACTACAGCTTTTATAAAGTCAGTATCCCATTCTAATCCAATACAGTCTTAATTTGTTTCCTGTTGATTTGATTTTTCATTTTTCARACTTCTTTTCTGGGTGTGATTTCTATCCCTAGACCGGTAAAAAAGATTTGTCTGACTTTTACGAACTGAGAGTTGCTTCCCTGCTCCACAATGCTTTTTTTTTTTTTTAGTTTCCTTGGTTTTTAATTTCAAATTACTAAATTTTTATATTTCCAACCTGACCTCTCTAAAATAATCACACCCTTTTTTCCTCAGGTACTTGTTGAATATGAACAAATTACAATGGATTTGTATTCATTATGTAAATGCCATTATTTATCTCCCATTTGCTCACTTAGAAGAAAATGAAAATRCTACACTGCTAGCACCACTTACAGCTTTGTAGTCAAAGCAAAGCCATCCACACAACAATTATTTCCATAAACATGAATGTCTCAWTCAAACCAGGAACCAGCATGCCAGTCCCTCACTCTGTTCCTCGGCAAAGGAATGCTGATGAGCAGCCTGCAAAGCTCACAAAGATACAGAGAGCAGTAAGAAAGAGGGGTGGTGTGGGTTGTAGGAAAGCCAGATCAGAGAGACTCATCAAAAAACAGGGAAGGCAACAGAAAGGGAGAGACAGGATCAAGAGATAAGTAGTGAAAAGCAAAGCCAGAAAGGAGAAAATCAAGAAGGATAAACAGAGATGGAAGGGAGAAGAGAGAAAGAAGGGAAGGCAAGATGACCAACAAAAGCACTGAGGAGATAGCCAGCATATTCATCAAAATCTCCCCTGCTTATTGAATCTTAGGAACATTCTCTGTCGTATGAACGTCCTAGAGCCTACACTAATTGAAAAGGAGAAAGATAGGAGATCAATCAAAAATGCAACATCGGAGTTTCTAACAACATGGATTTAGGATACAGCAAAGCCTTTCTTCAGGCTCCCAGTACCAGACCAAACTGTTGCGGCTGCAAGGAGCAAAGTGCTGATTAACTCAGAACTTCTAGCATGTTAACTTTGTGCTATTAACAGGCTTTATCACGTGTCATCTGTCTTTCCACAGCTGACATAAAGTCAGCATAACAGCATAAATCTAACATAAAATTCATGTTGCRTGCTCTGGCTAATTCAGCAGAAATGTATTCACGTGTTCATAATTGTTTTAATAGTGCTCTTCCAGGAGGGCATAAAATTGATAGTAAATGGTCTTGATGCACTGCAAATGTTGTTATGGTACTGTATACCTGAAACTGAACATTTGCTTTTAGTCAGATTAATACCTTAACAGTCAGAATTGACTCTGTTACAAAAATATATGCTCATTGTTCAAATTAAATCAGTGACAATGTTAAAATTGTTTGTGTGTTCTTGTTGTTATTTCACATATTTTCCAGCAAGTGTGAAAGCTGAACAGAAGCCTCCATCTGCCCCACCTGAAACAAAGGGCTGTTGCTTGTCCCACAGTGACAAGCAATATTTGTCAGGCCTTTGCCACATGCAGTGCTCCTGCAAATGAAGTTACAAGTGGACAAGCATTAGCCACTTGACCAYAACACAGTTATTAAAGCAAGCTAAGGTCAACTCTGGCAAAGGCAAGGTCAAAAATACCTTAGACCTTCAGGCTTCAGGTCAGCACAAAAGTTATAGGTTTCTATTAATAATGGAAAAAATCATTGTACAGGGGCACATTCTCAGTGTTGTGTGTTCCTTTGAAATCCTTTGTAAAACTGTGATGCTCTGTAACTCTGCACTATATCACCGGTACCTGAAAATGTGTTCAATAGAACCCAAATTTTGTTTTGGTTTTCATCTGATAAATCTCTGCTATGTACTTGTGAATTCAACTATTAGTGTTCCAAGGACTAAGGTTTAAAATGATGGAGGTCTGAACTTACATGCTTTGATAGGAGAAAATATCCCTGATGTACCTTCTCTTCTCTGTAAAGCATTTCGTTTAGCTTACYCTGCAGAAATCACAAAAGACATTAGTTCCATCTCAATTATTGCAGTTGGGTTCTGTTAGGATCTAAATTTATTTCAGCACAGCATGTATTTGTGTGTTGTTAACACCTGACTGCTGAAAAGTACCAGGCCTATTTCAGTGGGTCCCTTGAATGACGTTTTCTAGTCTTTACTGAAAAATAGTGGCTGGGCAAAGAAAACCCCATGAGTGAAGTGCTGACAACATCTGCTGTGCTTACCTTTATCTAGCTGCAAATTCTGGCAAGAAACTCTCCACACCCCTTCCTTCCCCCCTCCTTTTCTGCAGGTCTGCCAAGCATGTATAAAGAGATTATTTCAGCAGATGGTGTTCCTCATTGTCATTCCTATTGGTATCCAGGGATGTTTGAGTCCATGGGCATGAGAATGTTATTCCCCACTGCTATTGTWGTTCCACTTTGACTTTAATTTCTAAGTGTCTGTACGGCCAACATAATCTCTGATAACTCCTAATTAATAATACTTGGCAACCAGCACTATTGATGGTTTCCAAGTTGTAGTGTGTATCCGTACATTAACACGTTGCTTGTGCTGCATTCTGAGTCTGTCAGGAGTAAGCAGAGCATCCAGGTGATCTTTATAGGCTATTAAAGAATGCTGAATCACAAAAGAGGATATACCAACCTCTACATCTAAGGAGAAAAAYGTTATTAGATCCTGCCTCCTTCAGTTCTCATGCAGAATGCTGGTCATGTTACTGTAAGAAGTGTTATTTTGCAAATATTGTTAAAAAGCATTWTAAGGATAGAAAAACTTGTAGGGTTTTTTCCCCTATGTGACTTGCCCAAGACAATTTAAGCAAATCTGAAAGCAAAGTACTTCTTCTAGTTTCCTATGATCTAGCCTGTCTCTTCTACACGTACATATCTTCCACATATTTCAGATTATTTATGTGACAGTGTCAGGAAGTACGTGTCTGTAAGTGTGTTAAATGTCTAAATTCCCACTGTAGCCATATTAGAGACCTAGAACAGTATTCAGTTGCATAGAAAAGTGTCMAGTACCCTATGAAATACTCCTGAGGGCATCCATACGTTCCTATTCTTCTGCTGAACCTCTCTGCAAAACGGACATTAATAGCTGTGAGAACTAATCTATTGATACCTTTGAAGACCTCCAATAAAGGAAATACCAGGAATAAAAAAAATGTGTTTTCAGCAGTGTATAATGCATGGGAATTGATGGGGACACATGTTATTAACAAGAATAGAAATTRATGAATAGATGTAATGACTACATCATCCAGTCTGTGAGGAAGAGTGTTTCTTTAAGTTAGTAAAGTRTTCAATACTGCATCATAATGCACGTGTTGCAGTGTTAGGACAAGATGTTTCACTAAATGGCATAAAATCTGCATCCTGGAGTTTGTCTCTATTGCTAACTTACTATTCCCTCAGTCAAATATGTGGGTTATATGTTTAGAAGTYGGCTTTAAAACTGTCATTTAATGCTTTGTAAATAATGCAACAGACCTAAACTTTGAATGTTTGGCCAGAGGCACATTTTGCCTCCAGGTAAGAGGCAACAGCAAATTAAATTCATTCTGCTTACTTATCCTAACACCCTAACACATGCAAATGAACTCTAATATCCCTCTATTATAATATTTTGTTGAGAACAAAATATCTTCTTGGTTTTTAAGGTGTTGATTTTATTAGTTTATGAACCTTTATGATTTCAAGTACACATCTTTGGTAATCAGTTTCCTTCTCTACCTTCATTCAGATGTCACAGAGTGTTGCATCTAGCCATAAGCAGTTGTGAAAGGGAATTGGATTATCACATATGGTCTATAAAATGTGGCATTGCTGACTGAATTGAATAGAATAGCTAAGGTGGTCTTCAGGATCTGACCTTGCAATCCATTATTTGAGATGCAAATGACTATCCATGTGGCTGCAACATCTGATTACTAAAGTTCATTTCTACCCACTGATTCTACATTCTTAGAATAGACTAGGAAGCTAACAACTCAGATCAGACCTTTTTCTCAGGTCTTCACTTATGGAAGAAGCAACAATTATTCTCTCCTTTCATCTAAATCATCCTGACAGGTAAGTGAAGAATTATTTTCAAATCTTTCCATTTGGAAATGACAGCTACATTTCAACACCATCATCTGCCTTCAAGCTGTGTTCCTCCGCCTGCCCAAATCTTTGTTCTAGGTTCTGTCACATTTTCAGCAATTCAGAGTGTTCATTTTAAAAGATGCCAGACTGGGCACAGGCTTGAATTCATGATACTGGATAGGGTGAAAGCAAGAGAATTTTTAATTAATTCCTTTTTTGTATTTGAAATTGGAACAGACTAATAGAAGACAAATTTTAGCAGTCCAAGATCAGACCAAAGTATTTCACTGTAACATATGTATGTATGCATGCATATATGTTTTGTTCACATTCCATTGAATGTGATTGGTAGTCATTAAGAATGTGTTCCTTCTTAAAAGTTCTGAAGGTGTTTCATTTACATACTAGGGGATGTTTTGCTATTTATTCTGAGTATTTGCGTTGTGTGCAACAGAACTCCCTGCAGACTCTGAATTACTGGGTGTTAAATGGAACAGCGCTTTAGTCCCGCCTGCATGCAGAGAGTAATTTGTGAGCAAGGAATTAAAAGCCTGGGTTCTAATATAACAGCTGGCAAATCAACATTGTGTTTCATTCATTCAATTAAACTACACAGTGCGATTTTGGATTTGGTCCAAGTCCTACCCTGGAAGAATATGAGTCTTTCACTGAACGCTCAATGTAGTCCTCGGTGACTTGCAGCCATCAAATAAACTGCAGCTCCCACAGCCTGGAAGATTTATGACCTTCRCTCTAAGCTTGACTACAGCAGTTACATCCAGAGCTTTCGAGGGGTGAGCCTCTGACACTCATTGAGTAGATGGGCTGTATTTGTCAAGCTGACTGATCTCATATAGAGTAGATGTGAATCATTCTTCAAAGTACTGTTAAAAGATGCTGGATGTCAGACATGAAACAGGTCTGTCATCACTTGCTCCAGTGACAGGCACATAGAAGCAAAATACTCTGAAACACGATAACAACCTAAAATATTGGCAGATACAAGAAGAAGAACATTTATTTTTCTTTCCCCGCGCAAACTGAAATGAAATATATCAGCATGCTGTGGCAAGTGTCGCTCCTTCCCTTATGGGTCAATAAATGAGTTTATACTAAATGATCGTGTCTCTCTATGTTCAAGATCAGCCTGACTTTGCCCAAAGTCACCTTCCCTGTATGGACTTCATATCAATTGCTTGAAGGAATTACTTACGACATAATTGCCCCCAAAATAACCCCAACCCAAACTCCCTAACATCACTGTTGCACTGTATCTTTTTTCTTGACACTGCTTTTATTTTTTTCTATTGGTTGCCAAAATTCTCTTTGGGCTGAGTTGAGATCATTCACAACCACAAGCCTAAACTGACTCTCTCCATATGTAGTTTCATTTTCCCAGCATATTTCTCAGGCATATCAAGCTAAGATCTAGAAACTGTATTTCAAAACAGTTTCATGTAGTTTTGCTTTTTTTTAAATCTGCAAGAGTTTTGAAGTATAAACTCTTCTCTAAAAAAAAAAAAAAAAAAATCCTGTTTTCTTTCACATGACTGTAAATAGATTTGTAGAACCCTTCCATGTTTCATTGTCTATTCCCTGGAATCACCTATCTGGTTTTTTTTCAATTACAGGTGAACTTTTTCTGTACATACTGTATATACATCTGACAGATGTTTTCACTGTTGATGAAACTGCTAACATCTCTGTTTACTAAGATAAAAAATCAAACATACGATCAAGCATAAGTTACTAAAAACACAACTAAAAAAACAACTAAAAAGATAGAATATTTGAGTCTGTGCTAGACAGAAGTCAGTCTTTGGGCCATGACAAGATTGAAATGATACTATCAGAAATTTCCATTAATTTATGCTTTCTGGCTCTATTATACATTGTCAGACTACTTGCAGACATTGTCGTTTCCATGGGAATACAGAAGGRCAAATGAAAATGTTCTTGTTACTATTAGCCAAACTTCTTAGTGCCCTCTCAGCCTATGTCATCTTCTCTTCCAATTTCATGAACTTGTTTTTCACACATCATTTCTTGCAGAGAAAGAAGGTGCAAACAAGATGTGGGTGGAAWATGATGAGAGCTTTCTTTCCAACAATAAGCAAAAAGCTACATTCTTTCATGATTTTGCATGAGTGGACTGATAACCTGAAAAAATATTACTTTCCCTCTGTTTTATTACGTGTTTTATCTGCATTTCTCAATTGACTATTAGAAACTGGAAGCAGAGAAAGATTTAACCAGAAAAGGGTTGTTAGTTATTTTTAAAATACACTAGGAAAAATGTTAATCTAATAGTAATGATTAAGACATTTATTTTCATGAAAGGAGGAAGTTGTCAGACCTACCTAATTCATCTATGATGTGGTGTTGTAGAATACAAGTTTGGTGCAGCTTTGCATAACAAACTCTAAACACCTTCTCAGAACAATAAGGTTGTACTTCTTTAAGTAAACAGATCTGGTCATGAAGGAAACTTCTGAGTTGAACATTTCCCTCAGCTACACAAATGTGAAGCAGCAGGGAGGCAGAGTAACATACTGCTGGTGCACTTTCCTGGCATGGAGAAGACTCTCAGACTTGGTCTATCCCAGTACAGAACTTACTGAAAATATTTCTTTGCTTCCCTATTATTTCTGGTATTTTATATGTGKCTGGGAATCACTGAGTAGTTGACTATATTTTGTTTGTATCCTCCATCAACCCAGGAAAGAACCAGTTCCACACTCTTCACCTTCAATCAYAGCACCAGACAACAATGTATTATTTAGAGCACAAAATGAAGGAATTTAATGAAAGACAATTCATTATCATTTCATACAATCTGCAGCCACATGAGGCTTCTGCTAAGCCCAGTGAAGAAAGCTTTCATGATCTCTTCCAAAGTCATGAAATAAACCTATAACTGTTTTCTGACAGCTTTTAAGAGGATGTTACTAGGTATGGTTAAAAAYTAATATTTTAATGAATGACTTTGCATGAGAATTATATACATTTAACCTACACTAAGATAGAAATTATTGGAAAAGTAATACAAATGAGTGCAATATGGTAGACTGATAGAAATATTCCTGCTAATGTTAATACAAAATAGTTCAAGATCTAATAAACACTATTAAATAGAAATCAAATACATTATCAAATGAAAAAAAAAAAAAGAAGAATCTGTAAAACATCTCTGATAGCATGTCAGAAACAGGTTGAAAACAACTGACCTGCCTTAGAGACCAAATGAGTACAAGGGGATCAGCCATAATTGGAACACAGGTAACAGGGAAGGGACAGAAACTGTGGAACTTGTTCAGTATTAATTCTTTTCTGAACTTTCAAGGTCTCCTAAATAATGAACGTTATTTGAAAAATTCCTGTATGACATTGTGGGTTTGGAACATAAATTGTTTTAAGGATTTAAGCATTGTTTCTGGATTTTCTTTTTTCAGGGAGAAAGAAATTATTTTAATGGAAGAAAAGCACTTTAGCTCACAGCATCAAACCCCCTACTGAAAAGGAGCACTTCTGTTCCTGTAAGCCATTGGGCTTTCAGGATTTCAGGAATGATATGTCTTTTATTACTTTTGCCTACATTAATATTTTCTTGCAAACCTGTTGTATCTAATGTGATGTCTTTTGAGGAAACAGGGGAGATGATAGGATATCAGAGACAGCAGGAGGTCCATAAGGGTACAGTACTGGAAAAAGTGAAAGGCAAGTGAATAGATGAATGGAGAAACATTGGGAGGAAAATAGGGGGAAAAGTAGAGAGAACAATGAACACAGCAGGGGACTGCGCTTTGAAGAAAGGAAGTGCCATAAAAGCAAATGAGAAAAGGCACAATGAAAGAGGAAGGGAAATTATTTAGCTAAGTTGAAACCTAATCAGAACGGTCAGAAAGATTTGGATTTTCTTATGAAGCATATACTTGAAGAGACACAAAGCCTGCTAAACRGCTCTCTGTCTCCTCTTTTTCAGGTACACCTGGGAAGAAAGAAGGAAACAGGACAGAAGAAAGCAGAGAGCAGCACAAAACTCAAGCTCCTTTAACTGTATTTTGGCTTTCACAGTTGCACACAAGATTCCTTTAACCATCTCAGCACCCACTTAAAATTCTGCCCCAGCTGAACTTCAGCCCAAGTTGCTATAGTATCCAAGAGGGAAGAGTAAAAGTGAAGTCAAATTCAGGGTCTTCCTTGTTCTGSCTGTATCAGCTATTGAGCTTGCAATCTCTTTTCTGAGTAAATAACAACTGATTGTGTCATTTACAATATTCCTCCGAAACATATTCTGTCCCTTTATTTCCAGTGGAAGAAATAACTTTTTTATGTATTCTTTGCTAGCTTTTAAGAAAAGATAAAACACATCATGTAGAGTTCATCTACAAAATAAGAGCCAGGCTATCAAAGTAATTTTTTATGCATTCTTTTCAGAACAGACTGATTCTCTGCCATTCTGGTCACCTGTAAGAATGATAAATAACATTTGCATGTTGATCATGGTGTGATAGCTGTAATGAATGRCAGTTTTGTAAGTGGAAAATTCCTGAGTGAAATGTACCCTGGAGAGCTTCCATTCACATTCTTGGATACTTTAGGCACTGGTAGAATGATCCACAGTAATAGAGGACTATGTTTCAGAGATTTAAAATAATTTCTGTGTCAGTACATTAAGATAGTACATTAAGATAAGACAAGATCAGTCTTTTTACACTGATCATGGCCCTTCTAGATGCCTACGTAGTGTTTCTCTGCAGATGGCTCAGTCACTCAAAAAAAAACATGCTGAATGTGGTGGTACCTACCATATCAACTCTGAAAAGTGGATATAGCAGCTCAAATTATTTGAAATTGTCACTCCAGGGGAGGGAAAGTAAGCTGTAACATCTGTAAGCTTTAGCARATTTGAGGCACCAAATCTCTTTGATTCAGTTCAAATGTTATGTGCCTAAGCAAATTCTAGTTTTATAGTTTTCAAACAATTTTGCYTCTCTCAGCTTTCCAAGTTAGGTATTCATAATGTATTTCTTCTGTGTGTATTAAAGTTTCAAATGGACCATGCTAATGCTTGAGAGCTCCCATGTGAGAATTTGCATGGCTTTTTATTTTGGCTGTATAAGGTACTGAGCTCAGGGATGTTTTCTAAGTTCATAAGAGCTGTGATTTTACTATTTCATATTTGTCCACACGGACCATGGGTATTCCTTATACTTCAAAACAAACTGATTTTAGATTAATTTCAAAAAATATTTCAATTGTAAAACTTTACATTTTGTTTACAGGCTTCCTGGCTAATCATATGCAGACCATAAAAATATGCAGTATTTATGTGAATACAGCCATATTTTCAAGAGGACTGTAGGTCCAAAGGCCAATCCCCTAAAATGACATTACACAGAGCAATTCTGTATTTTCTATTGATTGATTATATCCATAGGCTTAGCAATAACTCASCCTGATCTGTCTGATTCAGCTTGATGCCCGGATTTTAGTCCACACTATGCAGACACAGTCCCACTGTTTGTACTTGTTTCAGCCACATAGGGAGACTTTCTTTAATAGCTTGCAGCAATTCAGAGAAAACATAAACAAGCACTGGATTCACTGGATCCAAAACAACTTACTCAGGAGCTGAGCAAGGCACCACAAGCTCACCATCTCCAAAATTTACACTCTAAGGTAGCAGCAGACTGAAGAGAGCACAAATGTTAGAATAAATCTGAGGTTTTGAGCTCAGGTATGGGTTACCTGTGGCTTTCAAGCCATGTAGGTTTATCAGCAGGTCGAGCACAGCTACTGAAAATAGCTGTGCTATTTTCTGCTTTATGCACAAGAGTAATAAACTGGATCTCTCTTTTGGAAGAAAAAAACCCTATCAGAACTTAATTAGACTAATATTACCAGATTATCCTGCAATGCATGGAAATGCTGAGAGAGAACAGTGGGACTCCTTGGGAACCTGATCYCTCCCATAAGTGCAATGCCCTCTGTAACTCTCATCTTGGATCTCTGTGAAATGTGCTATTTTCCTGCTGATTTTGCCTGTATGAACATGAAAACATGTGGGTTGGAGGATCACGAAGATGCTGTGCTCTTCTTTTAGCTTAGCTGGGAGTAAAAGGGTAAAACTTGCGTGTGTCGCTGGAAAGGTTCTCACTGACTTCAGTGTTTGCTTTGCTGGGCTGTGAGTCAGAATAACACACAGGTGGTGGAGATTTAGTTATCCCTTGAATGTTTCCTGTCTATTTTGAGCAATTATCTGCTTCAAATGAATTTAGGAAGCTCACTATGCAGTTTGCAGCTTCTTCAGGAGGAAACACGCAAGACAAAGCCCCTGACTGATTTGCTTGTATATAAATACAGCCTTAATAAAGCACAGTTTTCTTGCTGTCAATAGCATACTGCTGATGGTAGAAAGGAAAGGTATAAATTAATTATCTCCCTCCCTTTGTTGTGTGCTTTTCTTACTGAAGGCTGTTGAAAGGAGATAATTCTACCTAAAAAGCTTTGCTTCTGTAATGGAATCTGGTGGACAGCAAGTTTTAAGGCACTGAGGCACTATGAGGAGGTGAGAAATTACAGTCTCCTAATGTTAGTAGCAGGGATATATATATTCTGTTGAAGGATGAAAAAAAAAGAAAATAATGAAATTTACCCTTACTTTGCTCTCCTAACTGCTGAGTCTGTGAGTCAAAAAAAGGACAACATTAGAGGGAGTTAATAGTCTTTCTTGGATCAAGTGATTTACTTAGAGCAAATAAACAAATGTCTGTCTTAAAATTCAGTCAGAAAGCTCCAGAGATACTGAGCAGTCAAGGTAAGTAAGAAGCCCTGGGGTCTCATTTCATTCTTCATTGATTTGTATGAAGTGCAGAGCTCAGTAAGGAGTGAATTTTGAGCCTCTTCAAATCTTGTAAACCCTGGTTTAGAGACTTGAAAGAGATAGCAAAGAAAAAAGCAAAAATAACAAAAAAAAGACAAGGGACCTTTTTTTCCCATTTTTYCCAAATGCTTGACAGAGATGAACATGTAATTTCATCTTACAATACCTTCCTGATTACATGACTTTAGCAACAGTTTTGTTTCCTATAAATCTCCAGGTACTTTGTGTTGCTGTCTGATTTCCTGAACAAAAACATTTCTGCAGTTTTTTCTGTTTGTGCTGTCTCAACTAATGAGTTCTCAGAGGTACATTAACCTAAATAGCTTTATAAATGAGAGGTGTAAAGAAGGCCTCTCACTTAGTGCAGAGTGTTTGGGAATATGTTTAAGAAGCATTCTCCTCTATTCTCTCTGTTCTTCTTGCACGTAATTTGCTATGCCAGCACTTTTTGAGGGTAAAGGGAGCTGCCATTCCCATTGGGTGCCCAGCCTAAACTTGATCAGACAGCRTCATCTTTCCTTGCTCAGACACACAGTATTCCAAGTATCCTATATGTCCACAAGAATGAAAGTCATTTAGCTCTATTCCTATTTTCCTTCACCATTTCATTGGTGCTGGGGAGCATCAGCTATCAGGAGCAGAACTGAACATTATAAGGAACATAAGGTGGCACTAGAGCAGGTATAAGGAATCAGATATCTCCAAGACTCTGATGTTGCTAATTTTTCTAAGTTTTTGTTTAGCTCTGAGACCAAAAAAAAGTATTTATGTGCAAATTGGCATGCTAAAGGCAGAGAAACCATTCAACCAGGAGTTGTAGTGCAGTATCTAAACCGAGCTTTACTCTCCTCATTAATATCTGACCTACTGTGAAGCATGGAAGTGAAATAGAGTTTCTCAGGCAAGACAGGGATGCATCTAATTGGCAAAGGATGGCAGCTTTCTCCCCATGCATGGATGTGGCTGCATTATTTTGCCTCCTTTAACTGATGGCAGATAATATGAAGGAGAGAATGCAGCTGTTTGTGGTCTTAACCATCACCCATCAACATTGTATGGAGGTAATCGAGAGCGGAAACCAAAATAGTTAAAATGCTTCAAATGGCATCATTGGATAAGGCTTGGTATTAAAGCTGAAGCAGGTGTGGGACWTTTTTTGTTCAGCCCTTTTTTTCCATGAAGCAAATCGTTGGCCAACTGCTGGAAAATCATTTAGTGCTGTGGGATGACATTTTTTTTCATTTTGTTCCATAGCAATGATTTATAAATTACTGTGACTCTACACATAAGGCCCCCTATTACAAAATACCACCCCAATCCTTCTTCCATTGTGGCTGATATAAAAGCTCTTATTGGTTTTAATGTGTTCTGTATAAAGCCCTGTGATTGTAGTGGGGAGTCAGGAATAATTTATGCCACCTACTGATCAACTAATACTCTCTGGTGTTTTTTCTTTGTGTTTGGAATAAGAGAGCACAGACAACTTCCATTTAAAATAATTTGACTGAAGACTGCTGACTGAGATTAAGCTGTATGGAGTGTTTTCTGGTGTTCCTATTTGATACTGGATAATAGTAATAATAAAACTTGCTAGTATTTTCTGCACTCACTGAAGTCTTTGAAAAAATATGGAAAATGAGCTACATATTTATGACTTTCTTGAGCAAGTTTATTAAAAATGTTTGCCAATTATATTAAACTGTGAGGAAGARTTCTGACAGGTTATTTAACAGAATATTCAAGGTTTTTGTTAAAATTACTTTATTTTAATTGTCTGAAGACTTTGAATTCAGCATATAGCTATTCTTTTCTTCAAAAAAACCACAAAAACAACCCACTAAATCAAACCAGAAAAAATTAACAAGTTAATCCAATAATTTCCCATGTGGTCTTCTTCCCTTCAAAAAGATATTATTGACTCATGAAAACTCATTGTGTTTTCTCTCCCCCATCTCACTTGAGAGTGCCAGTGGCATATGCTGTCCAAGGGGAGGACAAGGGCCCATCTGTTGTCCACACTGTCGCCCTTTATACCTTGCCAGCATCTCCAGCTGTTGGATTAAGTTTGGTATGAGGAATATCCCTGCCTATCCCTTTAGCATCTATCTATGGAAGTGATTTTCATGAATTTGCCTAATCCCATTTTGAATCTGCTGTTATTATCTGCCTCAGCATCTTCCATGAAAGGCAGAAAATTAATGGCATCTTCCATACCACCATTTTGCTCTGTAAAGAAGCATTTGCATCTGGATTTTGAACCAGTCATTCTACTTTCAGTAATTGCCCCTTACTGCCAGTATTGCAAGATTCAGCAAATGAGGTTCTGCACTCAGCTTAACCTTTCATGGTTTCTCAAACACTTCAGTCACACTTCCTCGGGCTTCTCCCCTTTGAAGCCCTTTTAGCCTGTCCTCACAAGGCATTTAGGATGTCATCCTACGTGACATCCTTTTAACTGTCCTTACCAACACACTCTTTAAACTCTGTTATGAGATTTAAACATGGAGATTTCCAGTTTTCCATTTATCCAGCCTGAACTTTGAGGACAGCAATCCTTAAACAGTTTACATACTTATTTTCCGAATTAGTATTTTTCAGTCCCTTGCAGAAACATGCTTCCACTGATAAACTTCTACCAAGGATTGCCCAAATAACAAGAATGATGCAAAAGTGGGCTAAAGAATAAAARGTAATGYAAATATAGGCAAYGCTTTTCATGTTTGTTTTCAAATTGAACTCAGAAGATGATTCAAAGTGTCCTGCCCATGTGTTACTTAGGGCAGGAAATAAAGTGGTAAAGTACTTGGAAATATATTTTCCTTTTTCAGAAAGTACAGGACAGTCAAAAGTCAAAGCTTTTCTTTTTTTTTTTTTTTTTGCATTTTGTGGGGAAATGTTGGTCACCTAGTTCTGAACACAGCCCAAGGCTGAAAATATCTGTGTTTATCATTAGCAGTAGATTATCTTATACAGTACAGTAATAAAATGAGATGAAGATATGAGATTGAGTAATTTTTAGGAAAGTTTTTGTATGGATATRCACACCCCTCTTCCAGACAGTCTCTTTCTGGAAAAGTTCCCTTTTCCAGAAACTTCATGTTACGTGTCTGAGTAGCTCTCAGATCTCTTACAACTGTACAGTTTTGCCGTAGTGATTTGTAAACAGAGCACTGAAATACAAATAGAATTAAATCCTCACAAGCGAGTTAGGACCATGAGGCTCTCGAGTTGTTTTGCGGGAAATGAAAAGGTAATGCATCCTTTAGAAATCTCTGAAGAGGAAACTGTTTCTCTCTGTTGCCAATTGAACTATTGAATTAAATTGCTTGTGGAAGAGCTAGTCTGTAACACTCGTAAACAATTTTAATCTTGTTTTAAAACCAGTAACAGGAATTAACATACAGCTTGGCAGTACTTAATTCAGTGATTAATTACTCAGTTACATTCGTTTCATATCGATATTTTTTCCTTCCTTGTTTTCCTCTATTTCCCATTATCTCCCAGAGATGGTTAAGCCAGTTTGGAAAAAACAGAAATTGCTGTCAAATTGGACTTTAACTCTACAATTCTCCAAGGAGAACTAGAGTGCTTTTAGATGGGGAGAATGTTTAGGAAATGTTATAATGCTTATTTTTCTCTCTGTGTACACTTTGTGGTCTCTGGTTGGTTTAAAAATAATCGTGAAAACATCTGGTTTTTTGCCAAAACCACTCATCAGCTTATTCTTTAGTAGATTTTGATCAGCAAAACTGATTACATGCTTTATAAAACTGATATTCAGGTTTAAAAGTCTGATTTTATTTGCATGTAGATACTATTTTTTAAAATATTCTATTCCATTGAAAAATTATTTGTAATTTTTATAAGTATGTCTGACAGGTAGCCCTCTAAATCAAGACAAAATAAATCCCCAAAACTGCTTTTTAAGAAAAGGCTTTGACTGGAAGTGTGTCTCATAGATAGCAAGCGAGCTTCTACAGCGTTCTTATCAGCGTCTCAGAGAGATGGTTTCCCAATTCCCGTGGAGCACAGCCTGGAGGCCTTCGCTCTCRCTGTGTCTTCAAGATGGATAAAGATAAAGCTCGTGAGTTTGCCAAGTCAGCCTCTGGATCCTTCTGTGATTTCTTCTGGAGCTAACAATGCTACGGTTAATTAAAGAGGCTGAAATTCCATTCTCGAGTGTGTTGCCTTGTAATGAAATACCCTTCAAGATCTTAGTGCTGAATAAGCTGTTACATTATAAGGGTCTGTTACTATGAATTATTTAGTGAAGATGTTACTTTTCAACTCAGAAAGAGGAAGAACAAAAAACATGTCAGCAGCAAAATGACATGTATTTAAAAAAAAAAATGACAGATCATGTAATGTCAGTCAAAGCCAAATCCAGGTTCCAGCTTTACCCTCTCGGAGTAAAAATAACTAGGTACAGCTTTCTAAGACACAGCTGTCTGCAAACTCTTTTGTAACCAAATTAAAATTCCATGATGTGTGTGAAATTGCCTCATGTCACTAGAACACCTATGAAATAAAAATAATATAAAGAAAACCTCACAATGGATCTGATGAAACAAAGTATTTACTTGGTTATTGCTTCACTATCAGYGAAACTTCCTTTTACAGGTGACAGAAAACTCTAATGCCTTGTGGCAACAAGGATCAGCAATGAACAGAACCATTTTATATAATTTGATATATACAAGTGGATTTTTGAGAATATTTTTAGAGGGAAGGGAAGGGAAGGGAAGGGAAGGGAAGGGAAGGGAAGGGAAGGGAAGGGAAGGGAATGGTCTTAGGAAATTTGACAAATTCTTATTCCTTTTTGCTTCATGTATTTTTTTTTCTTATGAACTTGCTTCCTCCTTTTGTAAACAAATACATAAATAAAACAGGGAAAATGAAACCCCATTCCTTCTTTCACACTAGTTACCAGAATTGTATTTTGCCCATCCTCTCASGGGCTACTGGATTATTTTAAACACAATGGAATAGGTAAAAAAAAAAAAAGCCCTGGTGACCAGCACTTTGTCAGCCAGCTAGGTTACTGAAAATATGTGTCCTGCTATGTGTTTCAATCAAAATTTATGCTAAATAAACAGTATCAAATAGAGTTCAGTTTAGGATAGTGGGCCAGTGTCTCTCAGAAAGATACTTGGATTTACATTTTCTGAAGTGAACTCAGTTCCTCTTAGTCCTGTGCAAGCACATTATTCATATTCATCTCCYGAATAAAAGGAAAATAGTATATTTTCTGGTTTTAGTAAAATCGTGGTTCTAAATAGAAATACATTTGCATTTTTTTCAGCCGAGACTGATTTGTAAAATTCATGTTTTCAGGACTGGCACACATTTTTTGGCAGACAGTATTTGTGCTTCAGAACATGTGCAGCTACAGTTAGAATTATGGTGGAAGTGTAATTCATTACTCCAGCCATGACTATTGAAGTGACTGTAAATTATGAAACCATGTACAATGGTACTGCAAACACTTCAAGGATGCATTTCAGTCTTCTGCTTTGCTGAATATGGACATACACCAGAATTTTATGTATCAAGTTTAAAAATTTGATCATAAATTTCCAAAATTAATTTTAAAAAATACCCTTACTTATAGAGTCAGTATGAAAGGAATGTAAAACAGAGTAATAAAKATAATGAATTATTAAAGATGAAGTTATAGTTCTCTGTAATTAGTAAATAATAAAGGAGGATTTATATACATGCTTGTGCTCTTATAAATCTAAAAATTATTACTTTTCTGGTAATTTCTTACATGTTTCTTCTAGCTTGATCACTTCATTCAACATGTGATTTAAGTACTGCTAAAAATACTGATAAATCGACCTGTGGATAAGTCATGTTTCCCTTTCCTTGGCCTGAAAAGTTAACATCTGAATCAYAATATATTTCCTAAACCCTAGTCAGATTGATGAGATTTGATACTGTATTTATTTTTKGTGAAGAATCTGTTTTAACTTCAGCAGAAAAAAACATGAATTTATGCATTATGACTATTTGTGTGACAGTTCAATCAGGARTTGTCTTGAAATATAAGTTAATGAASAGTGCTTATTTTAATAGGGCTTGARAAATTTCCCTTTCTTCTCAAAATTAAGGTCATGAATCTACAAATATGAGGACTTTGTAAAAAGATAATCACCACATTGCTTTGCAGCTAAACAAATYATGTTTGTCAGGTGGCAGTAGGTGGCATTATTACACATAGCTGACAAATCCTCAGAGCTGGGAGAAGACTTTGTCCCGTGAGCTTTACTTTAAGTTGCACACTGGCTGAGACCACAGCCTTTAGAAAGGTGCATTGCAGGAAGGAGGGCAGATTCCTCCCTTCTTTAAAATTTTAGTAAATGCTCAAAACTTGGAGATTTTCTGCATATCATTARTCCTGAGAGAGAAACTAATTTCCTCTGGTTTTTGGTCCATGTTTTTATGGTTGCTCTGTGTAAGTGTGCTGACAAAACAAGCCAATTTAAACTCTATTCACACTGAGGCCATAATTTCTCCTGCACTGGAAAATTCATGTGCAAGTCCCTGAAACTCTACTGCTGAACAAAGAGGCAGGACCACTGTAAGAGGGGACTATTGACATTGAGAGCAGAGGTTGTAACATAGAGGGAAAGCAAATCCAATTTAACTTGTACCATGAAAGCCAGTTGTAACATTAATTGTGTGACTGATTATATCTTTCCATAGACAATCTTCAGATTTATCTGGAAGCACATGCTTAACACCATTTTAGTTTTTCAGCTATCTAAATTAAAGTGTATCCTYCACAGCTTGTCCTTGAATGATGTTACCATAAGTATTAAAATGTCTCTGCAGGATGAGTATTTAAAAAATCTGTAAACTGTTTTTAAAAAAATCATTTCAATAAATGATTGTCAGAGCTTCCATTTCTGTCAGTGAGAACTTGCAAACTGCAACCYATTGCAACTTAATGTATATCTACACCATGCACAGTCATAGTTATTCAGTAGCTTACACTCAAGACAGGAAAAGAAATTATGGTGGAGACTAAGAATGCACAGAATGTGTAGAAATTGATTAAACAATTACTCATGACAATGCTCTAAATATATAGCAATCTATTCTGTACAAAGCCAAAGGGAAAGATGCATGTAGTGGATAAATCTTTCTCCTTCAAACATGCTTGCAGAAATAGATTTCAATAACAGTAATTTTAATAAACCTCTTACTAGTATTCCACAACATAATAAGCTAAATGAGTTCAGGGTTAATTACTACAAGTATTYGGGAAGGTGCAAGTATTTTCAGTGACCTATGTTTGCAGTATTAACTGGGAATTGAGTAAGGAGCTTAGGTGAGATCACCACCACCACTGCCAGTTGCCAGATTCTGCCATTTGCGTTGAGGTCTATAAAGCTGCACCAACAGTTTGCCTGTCAAGAGTTTGAGTCCTGGACATTCCATCAATATTAATCTATTTGCTCCTGAAAAAGTGCAGATTTTTGACTCTGAGGACAAATAGCACAGCCCAGCCACCATATAAACTTTCTCTCCTCCTGAAAAGRTGCTTTCTCCATACCTTTATTTGGGTAATTTCTGGGCTTACTCCATACCTCAGATCATTTGCAGAACCTCCTCCAGCTAGCACAGGACAAATTATTCTGAATTGGCTGAAAATTTGACAATAGAAATAATTGTGTGCAAGGACTCTACCCCGTTCCTGTTCATCTACTGATGGAAATGTGTAGCTTAAGCTATTTTGGGGTAAAGAGTTACAGATATTTCAGATTTTGCCCTTGTTTATATATTTTAAATAAATACATTGAAGTTTTAAAGAAATCTTTAAGTCACACAAATGCTAGTGAAATCAGAAGCTGGCTCTCAGTGCTGGTTACAAAGACCTAGTCTGMAAGTCCTGAGACACTTAGGTGTAAGCTGGAAATCCAAGCAGCTCCACAGTGACAGCTGAAGAGGACTTAATTAAAGATCAGTTAATCTTGTGGTAAAGTAGCTCACAAAAAGGGTCACATGAATTGTTCTTTCTTTGTTATTTGTTAAGATTTTTAACCTAATGGCCTTTACAGTACTGTGCTGATATTCTGGGAAGTGCTTTGCCCTTACATTTGTTTATGAATAGTGTGCTAAATAAGCACACTTCCCCACACTTTATGTATGGCAAGTCAAGACAAATAACTTACATGTGAAACGAAAYTAATCCTTCCATGAAAACTTCTTTGTGAATTTAGTCAGAAGTCATTAAAGTAGTAGAATTGTGTTCTTATGGTTTAATGTCTGCTTTAATGTTGGTTATTCTGAACTTCATTTACTGAATCCTGAAGATGTCATCCAGCTAACTTAATTCACAACTATTATTACTGATTCCTATGTTCTGTACCAGAATTTTTGCCTTTTTGGTTTTTATGGGTTTTTTGTTTGTTTGTTTGTTTGTTTTTTTGGTTTTTTTTTAATTTTTGTGAGAAATATTTTGCACACTTACCATTCACTCTCTAAATACTTCCGACCTCCTAGGGACACTCTGAGTGCCCCTGAAATCAGTAGGTGTCTTTCATTGACAAAGCAAAGCCAAAGCTGAAATCAAACAAATATAAGGTCAAAACACTTTCCAGAATATCAGCATGGTACCAGAAATGCCATTAGGTCAAAAAACCTTAACAACCAACCAACAAAGAACAATAACCTTGAAATAAATGGGATATAAAACCTTAAAGAAATATATGGCCTGCCTGCACTTATAGCTCACTTTTGTCTTATGATTCATGAAGAAAAAAAAATTCTTCAGCTCTCTTATTCTGAAATCTTGAATGTAACTGCATTATGTATGGACAAAACAAAAGTCCTGTTCTTGGTGCATGGATGTCAGTGCCTRTCCACGGCAACATTTTAAGCTTTGCTGGTAAAAGGGCTCTTTGGCCACTGTAAGCRATCTTCATGAAAAATGAGATGGGAAGAGGTCAGAGGAAAAGACACTGACATAAGTCTCAACCAGAAAGCTTTTTCGTCTTGCATAAATTCTAAAGATAGGCATCACAGACTGCATAACAACTTGATAGCTTGATACCCACATGCAGCCTGTTGGCATATTAATGAGGAAAAAGAAAGCACTTTCAAGAATTTTCTACCCAAAAACTTAGTCTCGTAATAAGAAAGGAATTTAGCACAAGTCTGTTTAGTGTTAGTGATGGGCCACTGCAATTTCCCAWCTGAATACCGTGTTTCCAAGTTTTGCCTATCCCTAGCAGATACTAACTCAGTGATGCTTTATCAGGGTGACAGTTATTGTTATCTGGGGAAAAGGTATCGTTGATTTACTCATTTTCCATTCACARAGAGAGCAAAATGGAAGGACCATTGGGAAATACAAACTAAAACTCCTTGAAAAATATTTATCATTCACTAGCTGAAGGTAACTGCTAGAAAGATCATTTCTGATGAAGTCYTATTCCAGGTTTGTCAGAATAATGACTGAAACTGAAAAACTGAAGGCGTTTACTTGCTCTGGTTGCTGAGTTACAGGGAACTGTAAGTCCTAAGTGTTAATAGGAAAGCAATGAATTCCCAAAGYTTCACGTGTAATGCTCTGGTTTCAAAATGAAAGGACCAAATCTGAGAGCCGTATCGTGCTAACACTTTTTTAGGAAGCCATCTCAGCTTGACATAATGACAAGCAGGTTTTCCAGGGTCAGATGCAAAGTTGAACTTCACATGCTTTCCATGAGCAGGACAGTATGAGGGAGATCCTTGCAATGTGGATACCACCAGGTGCCTCTGGGAAGGGCTGGTCCAGCAGGGTGGGAGAGCAGCACTGGGCAGTGAGTGGATGAGGGTCATGAGTCCCTGCCTGTAGTGTAAGGGTCTGACAATTCATGTTCAGCATCATCAGCTGGGGTCTGGCATGATTGCACTGACAGAAAAGCGTGGTGCAGAAATGTAGTGACAGAAATGGTTCCTGCAAAAATATGGTCACAGCTGCATCTTTCTTTCTGGTTTTGTTTGGGGGTTTTGAGGTTATTCTGTTTGGGTAGGGCGCTAGTTGTTGGGGTTTTTCATTTTGTCTTCTTTTGTGAAGGAACATTTCCCCATTTTTCTGCAGGAATTTGGTGGGTGGGCATCTATTCATGAAGCAGGTATGGACTGTGATCTCCCTGCTCCACATGAAAGGGTTTTCGAATCCACATCCACAGTGTGTCAAAGGGGTTTGGTCAGCACTCCAGGGGTTGGCATGCAGCTGGTAAAAGTACATAGGTGACCAGGAGAGCCAGCAAGAGGGTGAGAGGGCTGCACAGCTGGGCTGAGGCAATCAGCTGACAGGATCTGAAAGGGTGAAACTCAGCCCTTTAGCTACAAATGTTTTTACCTTCTTGTTTAAGTTCATTGAATGTGGGAAAAAAAGCAACTTTCAGCATCTTGGTATTAGTTCCAGATAAAATGGAGTTGGGGTTGGGGGGAAAGAGTTTTGAGGTGTTTCAGACTKTTTTTTGTTATAGATGACAGGGTACTGGGCTTCAGGGTATCTTGAACAACAACAAAAGGGCTGCCAATGGAATTTATTAAAACAATAAGGGCTGCAAATAGAYAGTTCAACTTGTAGCATTCACCGCAGAATCCATGATTTCTCTTGGATAGTATCTTTCTAGTCATTTTGATTTTTCATTATCAGCTCAAAGAAATATTTTCTTTCTACAGTGGTGGAGTGAGTCATAGTAACACCTCTCAAATGTGTTCATGTAGGTATTTATGAATTTGGTTCAGTGTGAAACAAAGGCGAGACTAGAAATAAGAGTTTTCTGGTTAATGTGAAAATGCCAGCCTATTTACAGCAAAGAAAGAATTTGTGCATGTAAACCATTAAAAATAAAAACTCATCTCAATTTATGCCATGTTTCAAAGACTTTAGTGGTTGAAACTAAATGGGTGAAACTCCTTGAATGAGATGTCACTTGACAAAAAATGACAATAATAAMAATTTAAAACAATAAATCCCTTAWAACTTGGCTTCTGGAGCAGGTTATYACTAAAGATGTRACCAAATAACTCAAATSAGAAYCTGRTTGTCTGTATCCTTAGCATGATGCACAATTCATTTCTTGCAAGAAAGAACATCTTCTGGTAGCTGAATTCTTCATATTGTTTTTTACAGAATCTCTAAAATTTATGGTGATTTCCTCAGAATTCTCTTGTTCTTCCCTGAGTGTGTTTTCTCCTGCTGCAAAGCTGTGAACATGGGAMATTACCACCACATACAATGTCCACCATCATGTTCCTGTGCTGCTCATCTCATACCCTGTAAATGGCCCTGATTTATTTGTTAAAGGGAAATGGAGGAYAATCTCACAGAAAGTTGTTGAGTGATAATCTCATGGGAAGTTAAGAAGGATTAATGTTATCTTATTGAAATAAAACTAATTTCATGTRGAGAAAGATGTATTTTGCCTAAAGAAAGAATATATAAAATTAAAGGCTATGCAATGCATTCAACTGGGTCTCTAAATGTGTTTGAAAATAATAGCTCTTAACTATTGTGTTTAATATGTAATGTGAGCTGGAATCATAAACTCAAGTTTATATCTCAGGCTTCACTTTGTCTGTAACCCAGTTTTTATGAGATATCCTTTTGATGTCATTGTATTTTATTGTGTACACTGGTAGAGACTTTAATCCACAGATTAATGGCACAACAGAATGACAGTTACAAAATATGTACTTGGTTATTCAGAAAAYGTTAATCTTTAGAGCTGTGTTGTATTTAAAAAGCAATATATTGTATAATCCTGTAGAGTGCTTTCCTGCATACACATAGTGCTGTGTAYTAAAGTCTTTATCAAAAAACACTCAAACCAACTTGTTTATCATTTGTTCTGCTACAGTTTTCAATAATTAGGGGATCAATTAATTAAAAGATCAAAAGCCCTAAATAGTAGGTCAATTACRATTTTCCTTTAAAAACTATTTTATGTGCTTCTATTTATAAACATAAAATAGCTGTTCATATTGAAGCAATCTTCAGGCTTCAAAAAAACACATAGATCTGAAGCCAAATTTACCTTTTTTTCCCTGCTTTGTTTTTGCCATGYATAATTCTTAAATGAACACCAGGCTCCGTGCTGTAGCAAATTAAAAGCCTTTATGTGTGAGGAGCATGGAATTGCTGCGCATTTCAAACAACWGCTCCAACTCTTGATAAAACCCTGATGGTGCAAAATGTCTCAAGAATGCAGAAACTTTAAAGAGAGGCAAAGTGTTTAAAAGCCTACTCTGATGTGCATGAACACATTCTAATGCTGCTTCTCTTTGCCAAAAAAGGCTCACGTTGACAGGACAAGATTGCATTGAGAATTTTCTACCGTCAAGGTCCACCACATTTCACACCTACGCATCATCCTGCTTTTTCCAGCTACATTTCTCTCAGCTGCAAACAGAATCTCTAGAATAGAAACCTCCTTTTGTCCCTCCTGTTACCACACAGATTACCTCCTGCAAACACTGTTTTCAACAATCCCCATCCTCCCCACTTGCCCAACTCCCATAAACCAAGGCACCAAGTTCTGCACAGCCCACAGAAGGAGTTGTTCTCTCCACCCTCCCATTTCACATCTCACCAGCCCTGTCACAATTGGCTTTGAAACTGTAAATATAGTTGTTGACACTGGTTGAATTTCTGCATTCCTGCAGGATTTAAGTGACGTTGCAGCTAAAGGTCGCCCAGGTGGGAGTTTTTGTCTTAAATAATATTTTCCTCAGGAATTTGCTGTACTATGAAGAAGTAGCTTTATGGTCATTATTACAGAAGAGAGGTTGTTGCCTGAATTGATCCACCCCTGTGCCACAGATATTGATCCCATTATTTGGACTATTGGTCAAAATGCGGGATGTGCACGGTTCTTGGATGCAGTTTGCACATTTCTGCCTTATAAAATCATGTTTGTTCTCTGAGGGTTTGCCMCTCATCTTGTGGCTTTTTGTAGCATTTTTGACTTTTGTACAGTTCTGAATTCTAAGTATTTTGTGCCATTTTCCAAGCTACTTTTTCCAAAAGCTACTTTATTTCACTCATATTCCCTCATGAAATTAGTTTAYTTCTGCTCTGTCTCTTTCTTTTGATTCCTGATACATGCTGTTACATATACTCAGAAAACGGACYAGGAAATTAGCACTCTGGGGATAAGCAAATCTTGTTTTTCTGTTACATTTCTTCTTTCCATCCTTCCTTAGAAGTTTTTTTTAGGGAAGCCTGTATTGCAAATAGAATTTATTAYTGGAATTACTTTTGTTTTATTATTCCTAAAAGACAAAAATTTAAAGTTTAAAATATTTAAAATCGTGTCTTAAATGCTAAATTTTCCCAAGGATATTGTTAAATAAGAAAACTTTAATACATTTAGTAGGGTTTGGGGTTTTTCCTCTTTCGAAATGCTACTGTGGTAGCCTGTGGTTTACTAATACCATTCCATGAAGTTATCAGCAGCAAATCCAGCCAAGGGTATGGCTGTACAGTTGCACTTTCTCAAAGCTAAATACTGAATATGACCGCAAAAGTTTTTCAAGTTAAATATAGGACTATATAGTTAAAAGGTGCTGAGAAGAGTTGTGCTTTGGAATATCTCTTATTTATGCCTTTTTTTCTCTGAGCATGTGAAAACTGATTCTTTGGAATCAATCTCTAAAGATGAAGGGGATATATCCAGGTAAATTGAACGTTTACCTGGGCACTGGATTATCTCATGTACCGTACTAAATCAGTGTGGTTTAGATATCCAATATTCTCCCAAACAGCTCCTGGGCTAGCTGGGAATAGATGGATTTTTACATTATTTTAAAATTATACTGAGAGTGACTATTTACAGAATSTAAATGTATTTGATCTCATTAATATGGACTGATCCATATTGTTGGACTCATTGCCATAGCAGCCTTAACTTTGCCTTGAGAAGCATTTGAATTTAATCATTATTTCCAGAGAGGGAAATGAATTCTAGCCAATTTATTTCTGTCAGTAACGAGAAAACTTTTTTTTTTGTAAATTAACTTTATATAATCAGTTCCTGAATTGTTCCTCMAATTTCCCATGGTTATTACTCAATCACAAATTCAGTCCTATTTGCAGACATTTTTGTATAAATGCTTTTAATTTTGGTTATTTTTTTTTTCCCCACAGAAATATGCCAGCAARGAAACACTGTATGTATGCATATTTTTATGTATTCATGTATTGGCTTTTCCTGCTTGCCCATTTTTGGCAAAACCATGGRTCACACTGATCCTTTCAGAAATGTAGTGCTCAAACAATATCTTAACTAAGTGCACTAGGATCTAGCATTTCTTGCAGGACTTTCAGTGTTATCAACAGATTCTAACTATACATCAGCCATGAAAATATTACCACGTTAAGCCAAGCTGCCGAAAAGCTTTACCAAGATCCATACAGACAGCAAATAATCAGGTTTTTCACAATCCCCTCTGTCTGCACAACTGAAAACTTTACTACCTTTAGCTGGCACAGAGAGGAGGTATTTTAAAAGCACAGGGAAGCTGCAGCAGCAAGGAAGCAGATTTCAACAGCTATTGTCAGTTAAGCTTATTGTGAACTAATACCATGCCTCCTTTTATTTTGTCACTGTGTCCTATCTGCCATCTTCCTGTCCCTCTGCATTTTCCTCCTGGCAGGACTAGTCCTTACTTCATAGTATCTGTGGCTCTCTGTGCCAAAGAGAGAGTAACTCAGAGAGAGTAACTCTGTGCCACTTAGGAGTAACTCTTTGTGCTCTTTCAACCCCTCTTCCCTTATACCTTTCTTTTTCTCTGGATTAAAATCCTGCTCAGGCCCCCAACACCTCTTTCCTTGTGGTAGGAGAATCTGTCAAGGGCCCTCTCATTCTTCTTGTTCCATTAAGACCAGAACAGACCATTTTCTCAACTCAGCTGGTTTGTGAACTCATACCAAATATTTCACTTGCTGGGTCATTTTGTCCAAATTCTTTTCTCCCTGGTAGCAGCATTCCTTATTCTCTTCTCAGRCCAGGGACCATAAGCATTCCTTTGTTCTATTCCCTGTTCCTGCCGTTCTGCATTCATCCACTCCTCTCCTTTCTATCCAAGGGGCAACTCCAGTTTTAATTTTACCATCTTAAATCCTATTCCGAAACATTATCATTTGTTTGCAAAATATATAATCAATCCATTCTGGTCTCTCAGGAGAGTGCCAGGAGTTAGTTTGTATTTTTGAAGGCCTTACCAAGTGTGAAATTTATAATGGTTGGTATTTCAGAGAGTTGCAGAAGTGTTTTAACCAGAAGTTGTACTGAAGAGATAGCAAAGAATGCACACACACCCTTTTCACTTGGCTTTGTACATGCCCAATTCAAGAGTTTCTTAACCACAAATTATGTAATAGTCCTTAAAAGTTTGGATGTGATGGAATACCATCTTCAAAACTACTATTGCGTGAGTAAAGTAGCAAACTGACAGATTCTTTTTCTTTCAATTATTGTAAGCTCCCAAAATAGTGCTAGTAGGGCTATCCTGMAAGCATTTTTAGCTTTTCTGAAATTCCACTTTTTTCATATTGCATGTTATGGCCATGCACCATAAAAAAGTAACTAAATTAATTTCTCCCATTGGCTTTTCCTTCCTGTCAAGCCACATGACTCAGTTTGTAAGAGAGTTCAGCTATTCACTACCGAAGAGTGGCTTCAGAATTTGCTGAATCACATACTGCCTGAGTGTACTTGTTTTTGCCAAAAATTTCAAAATATGGCATGGAAAAAATGTTACCAAGTAGGGAGATTTCACTTCCTCTCTTAGAGTATTTCCATGTTTTTCTAGAATTCATATTACCAGTGCTATTTTGATAATGACCATAAAATCTGCTGCACTCACTTAATCCTCCCATTATGTGTAAAAGAGCAGTACTACATGCTTTAGGTTAATTAGAGCATAATTCCCCAAGCAACGTACATATGCGCTGTCACTGAAATGAGAACTTTAGGCTGGTTGGCTGATTTTAATGGTGCTTTATCATTTGCCATCTGTCAAAAAASAGACTAATAGGCTATTCTGTTCTGTTCCCTTCCAACCTCTCACAGAGATAACACTCACTGGAGAYGCATGCTTTTATCAGGAAGACTTGAATCATTACCCAGGGTTCTACGTTTGTACCATGCTAGGTACCTCATGCAAGGTGGAGAGCATAATGGCAGAGTATTTGACCGTGGGATTTCCTTGCACTTGTCAAAACGGGATGTGTTTAATAGTTCTCTGTAATCTCCATGCATCTGTGATAAGCAGCAATCTGTGTATTATCCAGTACGTAGCATTGCTTTTCCTTCAATGTAAGTCCTTGCTCAGAATCCTGTGTGAGCAGGGTGTATTTAACACTTAGGCAAACTGCCTGCAATAAAACTATTTTGAGCTCTCTTCTAGATGATCTGCCCTTTAGATTAGTTCAGGTTCACACAGCTGCACGGCGAATAGAAATATTTCACAGCTCAATAAATGGGGCAGCTGGTATTTTGATTCATCTCAGAGCAATTTCACTGTGAATCAATAAAGTATGGTGCTCGTTTTGAACAAAAGAGCACGTTCCATGGGATATCACCATTGTCATCATGGTCAGCTTCTAGCAGCCTAGAGATGAATGAGCATGTCTCTCAGAGCCTTACCTTTTCTCAATGTACACATTGGCATTTTCCTTCCCTGTCAGTTATTAGGWCACAAACATTTGGAACAAAACAAACAAATAAACAAACAAAACCAGAAAAAAARGRRRRRARRAAAAAAAATAGAAAGAAAGTGTTAAGCATTGTTTGCATGCAAAACAAAAAGCAGTCGAAATTGCTGTTGTTTCCTGGGAGGAACTACCCGACAAGGTATATACATCAATACTCCAGGCCCTGCCATTCTAGAATCAGAATTCCATTTTAAGTGCAGCAACAGTTCAGCAAACCTCTTTGACCTCTGTGCTGGTTTTAACTTGGCTGTTTTGCTCTTGCCAGGACCACTCCCTTCTCTTTGTCATGTTTCAGTCTCTAAAATATGGCTCTAGTGAGTGTCAACATATTTATCTCAGGCTTTYGTCCATAAAAATAATGCCTAAGTATTCATTTTCTTCTTCGGTTTTCTTCATGGCAGTGATATTTCCTATCTTTTTTGGTGAGATGCTTCTTGGAGGACTRTTGGCAACCTTTTGGACACTTCTTTATTTGTGGAATGCAATGATAATCCATTTATTTTTAGTAGATGGAAAAATAGAAGCAGCCATCACCTCTCAATAAAACATCATTTGAAGGCCACTGAAGGTCACATCTCTGGGTATTTGAATCCAAGATTACATTTCTTTTTAGTAAAAAAAGGTATTGATTTTTCTTTCCCTTGTTCCATCTGATTTAAATAGATTTCCCTTGCACATTTTTCTAAAGTCTAAGTTTCACTAATTGTAATTTCCATTAATGCATAATATAGCTAAAATCAGTTTCTACAATCATGCTGTGTTTGTTTATTCAAATGATTTCTTTTTAGACTGAAATGGTCAGCATTTGTTCTTATTGCAGTTATTTCCTTGTAACAAAATGGAAMTTTGCTCATCTTTCTAAAAAACAGAAGAACCTACTCTTAAATATAGTAAGATTGTGCTTCACAGGAAACAAGTAGATAGTGAAACTTTGCAGCTAACTAGGGATTTTTTTTCTCTGAGTAACTTAGCAAACATTCTTTCTTTATTTCTTGTAATTTATCTTATTACAAAGTGAATACTTTGCAAAAAATGAACTGTTTGGGTAAAATTGTATTTTTTAAATCACAGCCTTTCTCAGCTTAACATTCAGTTAATACCTCCTTTTTTGAGCTCATTTAATGTTGTCTCTCAGCAGACTTATGACATCTCCATTTTTGATGGCTGTGTCCGTCACTCCCAAGAAAAAAGAGAATGAAATAGTGAGTCCATGGCCTTTTGACCACTGCTAATTTTATTCCTTAAAAAACTGTAGACAGAAACAGTAAACTTCATATTCTGTACCAAACTCTTGACAAAGCCTATGCTTGCCACAGACAAGTACTGTACCAGTTAAAAAACTTTGAAACCCCTCCCACATTTTTCATGGGGTTTTTTTGGTTTTTTTTTTTGGTTTTTTTTTTTTGGTTTATTTTTTTTCATGAAGCCATGTTTCATTCTGGAATTCATGTATTCATGCTGAGAATATGTGGCTGAGGTTTGGGGTGCAAGGATCCCATTGTCTTACAGTAAAATATTTTAAGTGGATAGTCAAAAGTGTTTTTTCTCTCTATGTGGGATGMTCACTCTCACAATTTTGATTTTCCAAACAGTGTGGTGGGATTTTTCCTGGGGACTCKAGTAGCTATTGAACACAAGTGGGTTGTAGCATGAAATATGCCAATTGTTCTTATTTGGGTTGTTTTCTTTGCAACAGAACAGAGTGGTGTTAATTCTGTTTTGTCAGCAATTTCATATCACCGTGGTTTTGGCAAAGAGTAAACAAAATATTATGGAAAATGAAGTGTGTTTAATGTAGTGGTGGATCTTTATTTAATATAGTTTTACCAACTGGGAAAAGTTTAGTTTCATTTCTCAAAAGCCCTTGCAGCAGTAATTTTATCCTGAATGTCGGTATTCCCCACAGCCTAAATATTTTTCWTCTTCCACAAAGTGTTATGAAGACACAGTTAAAATGTACTTACATGAGACAAACAATACTGCTACAGGAGTAGCTGGCAACAAAGAGAATGATATTTTAAATCTATATATAGGAGAAAGAGAAAATTCATTTTACTTGCTGTTAAAATAAATTGAAACTCCTGGRATTTTCCTTTTTCTTTTTCCCCTACAGTTTTGCAGAGGGAAAAAGGTAAAGAATCTTAAAGGAAATTGGATGTCCAGCTGCATCTAAAGCCATGAAGAAAGGCATATAAGCCAAGCCAGGTGTCTTGGTAAACAGCATTTATGTTACAGTGGTAGACTGTTGGCAGCTCAAAAATTTTTGTGTTTGGCTTTGTAGTCTTTAATCTGAGACTTGAAGAAGAATTTTTGTGCCAAAAGCCTTCCACATTTCAACTGAATAGATTTTATCTTTCTGCAAATCTGTAAATAGCTACATTCAAAAATTTAGTCTCAAAATCACCCTCAAATCCTTTTCAAATTCTGCCTAGTTTTGGGTATATCTACAACCTTATGGTTCTATGTTTTTCCCAGGCATCTGCAAATGTATCTGTGGGAGGAGCCAGAGTGTCTTGCATTTTGGGGTGAAGGAAATGTGYGGCTGAGGACAAATCCACAGAAGTGTTAGATATAAGAGTGAAGTAGGAGATGGAGGAGAGCTTCACATCTCAGCTCTTCTCATTTTGGTGGGGCATGGACTCTCCAGCTCCCAGGAGAGTGACAACAAAAGTGGGAAACAAGCTAAACACATCTTCATTTTCCCTGCTGCATCTGTGCTGCTCTGTGGAGAGAAATGCACATTGCAAAGGCCAAAAGAAAGGAACTGAAAAGGCAACACAATTCATCCCAATGAGGACAGGAGGGTTGAGATCACCAAGGGAAGGGAAGTGATCTTTTGTATTCTGTATTCTGATTTCTGTTCTGCTCACAGTCCTTTAGGCACCACCCACAGAGCATTCATTGAGTTACTACCAACATCTGCTATATCAGAGATTCTGGACTCTTCCATGGGCTACAGCATGAGTAAGTCCCACCCGTAAAAACAAACACAGCCATCCTAACAGTGGTCCTGGTGCCAAAGGAGATGGCTGCAAACTCCTCTGAGCCTTCATGATTGCCCATTACCACCACTTCTAATTTAAAATCAGTTGAGCCTTGGCAGCTCTTCTTCATTTGTGATTTAGTCTCATTTGGTATGCAGACCAACAATCCTCCTAGCTGTTTTTAGTAGTGTAAAAATTTGCAGAAGATGCGTCAATACAAAAAGAGACATGATAGAAAGGAGAACTTTCTGGAAAGTTGCCAGGCATTGCTGTGGGATGGATAGGCAACAGGAACAGATTTCAAGTCTCTGATTCATTGAAGCTTTTAAGCACAAAAATCTACCTACCTGTTYCTGTATTTTACTGGTGGTATTGTTGTAGCTCAAATTGTATTTAGTGTTGAAGTTTATTGTGAATAATTTAGACCATGGTGATCAAAGGGATACTTTGGGGGAAATACTTATATTATTGTGTGCATGTCACCTCCTAGACCTGACATTCCTTATGTTCTATGGCAGTCTTAGCTGGGCAATGAATTTAACTCCAGGTTCATAAACAGGCTAAAGACACATTCTTGATACCTGTTGCTATAATTAAAAATGAACACATATGGCCATTATAAAACAATTTTTGCTGCCCTTAAAATRTTATGGGATTTCCTTTCTGAAAATTTTCTGGAAAACCTGTGTTTTTAATATCTAGACCCCAGTTCATTAAACTTGGATTGTTTTTAAAAAGAAAATTATTTTAAATGGAAAAAAAAACCAAAAAACAGGTAGTGCTCTTCAGGAAGGACATGCGAATATTACAATGGGCTTTTCCCCACTATTTGAAATCTAATGTATAGGAAAATGCTGTCTACTATTTCTAAGAAGCCAAATGTATGGCATTAACAAGCAACTGAATACATATTTAACTGCTGGAGGGAGGAGCAAGGTGGTGGGAAGAGCAGCTTAATGCAATTTCAGTAGAAACACAATAGTTTTGTGGGKTTTTTTTTCAGGGATTTTTTTATTAGTAACTACAGAAGCCAAAATTATTCAGGTGACACAAATTCARTGATCTGAAAAGCAATGGGATAATGTAAGTGCTAAATTATTTTTCCTTTTGTTCCGTCACATTTTTAATCTCTTTCTTATTTCCATGTGGTATAGTAAAATAAGGATTCTAAGGGTTTTTTTCTTTCATTTATAATCTTCTTTGGAAAYGTAATACTGCTGATTTTAGCTATGTAGTATTTAAATATAAGCTAGTAGCCTGGCTGTTTAGAAAAACAACTGCAGAAGAAATGAGGAAATCCCAGACTGGAAATGATTTTTCTCCATAAAGGGAAATAAGATAAAATGTTATAGCCAGAAATAAATCCCCAGCTTGTTCTTTTGCAGACTGTCAGACATGGTGTTTTTGAAGGCTAAGCTGGCAGGTAGCAGGAGAGRTACCACAGGGATTTCTGCAGGCATTCCTTTCTTCCACTGTCCCTCTGGGGCTGTCCCCTCTGTTCAGCAGAGTTTCAGGCTGAAGGGATTATTCTGCAAATGATGTAGGTTTCTCTTCTCTAGCTGGTTCCTGCCCTTTTCATCTTCTTTTCAAAGGGAAGAATGCATGGCAATTATTTCTTCACTTGTAACTGGTTTCTCTGAGGCCGGCCACAAAGCCATAAAGCTCAGAGTGACCCAAGAAACTTTAGGTGACATAAAAAGGATTTATTTATCTGGCATCCAGATATAAAACTAAAATGGGGACTTCTCTTGGAGGCTGTGAGTCTCTCCTCTCCAATACAACCCACTTAGTAAGAAAGAGAGAGTGAGAGGTGAATGAACAAAAAAAATTACAGAAAAGTAGGGGACTGAAGGGAATCTTCAGGGTCATTATGTCCTAACTTAAAAATGTGCCCAGTGGATAGTGTTCTGCAATTTGATAAAAATCTTTGCTTAAAAGGTTTCATATTTTCCTTCAGTAAACTGTTCCTTCACTTAAGCATCCTTTCTCTTAACATTTTCTCTAACATCTAACTAAATTTTCCTCACTTAAGTTTTAACTTTTTATTTCCTGCTCTATTCMCAGTGGACACAAGATTGTTTGCCTCTTTGCAGATCCAAAAAATACACACAATATGATTTTGTATTTTYCCTCATTCTTCTTTTTGCCAGACTAAGCCAAACACCATTTCTCACATTTTCTTAAAGCTCCCATTTTCTAGACTTCCAGTTATTCATGAGGCTCCCCAAGACAATATGCCAAAATTGGCCCATGAATTTCCTGACCAAAGAGACCCATCTTTCAGTGGTTCTGAACATTATGGAAGGACTGCTTTGGTATTTCATTCAATTTACATCTCCATCAACACTCATATCAGTGGCTGCACTARGGTGGGTGGGGTCATGGGGTGAGATTTGTCTGACCAAATGCTRATAGCTAAATCTGATCTGGTCTCCTTAGCCCATTCAGGTAAGGCAAACAAGCAGTTTTGAAGCAGGACTTTAATCCCACAAAAGGAGATGTCTACATTTGTTTCCGAATTAAAAGGAAAAAAATATAGAGACCTAAAAGTGCCTACTATTTTTATTTAACTTCATGAGGATCCTAGAGCTAAGCAAATCAGAATGCAGCTGCCTGTAGGTCAGTAATAGGAACCTAAAGAAWCACATGTTCAGAAAAAAAGAGGTTAGGGCAGACTTTTTCTGAATTCTCATGCATACTTAAGGAGAAATAGGTGACTGCATCTTCAGGAATTTCATATTTGCCTTCAAAAAGATGGCTAACATTCAGAAACTGTACAGCATTCCCTAGGACATAGGAGGTTATAGCAGTGCTGAACGTTCATTTAGGCTATTAAAGCCAAAGGGGGAGCTAAAGGACAGAGCTAGGTGAARCTAAGACTTTTAATGAATTAAATTTTCCTATAGCTCTGTTAAATGTCACATTCAATATGTGATGTCTGATTAATCTGTAAYATGAATGCAGTCTTTTATACTGCTGTAAATTCTTTTAATATCTGAAAATGTATATCTAGTGCACCTAATTCTCCCACTGGGGGCACTGGAAAAATTCCCAGTGACTTGAACAAAAAACAATAAAATGCAGAATAAGGAAACAGGGTTTAAATCAAGAGTATAAACCAATTAGTACTTGAAAGTTTGGCCTTTGACCTTCTAAATATAATAAATGCCTATTGTTCTGTTTCCAAAGGCACCCATCCTGTCAACCTTGCTGACTCTCCCAGCTTTTTTCATGCCAGCACTAAGGGCTGTTTTCTTCTGTTCTGAGGGTTCAGCCAAACACCATCATGTGTCCTTCCCATGTGTCCCTCTCTTCCCTTAGCATCCAATGCTCTTAGACTCCTTTTCCTAATCAAATCTTTTAACAGATGATAAGAGGGCAGAACATATGCAAATTATCTTTGTGAAGTGGATACTAAATAACTGAATCAGCAACATAACTTCCAACTACAGCACTAATTAATCTCTTATTTATGACTCATTGTCAACTGTACATTTTTGGAGTGCTGACAGAAATAGCTGGCATCCAGCAGTAAATAATATTTCAATGGTCTCTTACAGACCAGGATGCAATTTAAAGCTGTGAATTACTCAAAATAAGACAGGGTAATGTATAAACACAGACAGATCAAATGGTTTTATCCCACCTTAATTACTTGTTTTTACTTTTTTATTTAGGTAGTTGTGTATTAGGGAATAGAATGCATAGAATATTCTGCTCATTTGWCATGCACTTAAGCACAACCTAAGTTGCTGGACCTTGCTGAACATTGCCTATTAAACAGAAATATTTGTCAGAGGCATCCTCATTACTCAGCAGTCAATGCCATTCACTACCTTAGGCCAAATTGGTTCCCTGGGATGATGCACAATTGAGTCGTTTCCCAGAACATCTGATTAAGTGCAGAAAGCTACCTGTGAAACTCGGTAGAAACACATTGTTCACTCAACTTTAAACCACCTACAGTTTTAATGAGACATTTCCTTCTCRCTCCCTGGAAATCACACCGAGCGGGGCAATGAAACCCTCTGAGAGTGTGCACATTAAAAATATGGCAGACTACATTAGCAGATGTTCCCTGTCCAAAATGTCATGGATTATTCCTACTCAAGGGTCTTCTAACTGATTTGCAGGGGTCCTAAATCAGAAAATAGTCATTGTTGAAACATTCTCCCTAGCTCTTCTTACTCTTCCTGTGTATAGAACAGCTCATGCCAGACTAAGTTTTAAAAGAAATCAATCTCTTATTTGAACATATGCATTATCAGACTGAATTCAGTCTGAATAACCATTCCATCTCAATGTGGTTACATATATATGTGATACATGCATATATATATATATATTTATATACATGTGTAAACACATACATATGTAACAATTCCATCTCAATGACTACTCCTTTCACCTGGGATAATTGTAACAGTATGAGAGATGGATGCAAACCTGGTAAGGATGTTCTTGATAAAAATAAATATGGTTAGACTCAAATAAAAAGCTTTGTAGTATATATACTGGTGAACTCAAAGAGATGCTGACTAAACCTCTGTATAATTCACTAAGGAAAAGATCTCCACATCTACAGGTCTCTATTCCTTCTCTGGTTCAGGCTGGTTAGCCTCTTCCACTAAATTTTAAAAATCAATAATATTTATTTTACTTTTTTTTTTTTCAATATATGAAGACAAACTATCTCACATTGGAGCTGTCATTCCTATTGTGTGTGAACTTCTTATTTTTGGGACTGTTCAATCAGTGGATGTGCTCACAGTTGAACTGTTCACATCTGACTTCCCYTRTCTAAAAARCAGAACACACAAAGGTAGTCAGTAWAACCTCCTTTAATAGATTATGGCAGGAAAAATCCTTACTTTTAAAAAACAGCCCAAAATTAACTTGCAAGACAGATTTATTGACTCTACCTGAGGAATGYTCATGCCTCTCTATTGACTACAGGAAATGCCAAGACAGGTGGTTTATGCCAAAATTAAACTGATATCRTTTGAGCAGGTTAACAAGAATAACACCCAYAGAGGTGTAAAMARCTCTCAACACAGGAAGATTTTATCRCTSCTAATTTTTATCACTTGRCAATTGTGATGAYAGAGTTGAAAGTTGSATGGGTATGGTMAAAATTCTGAAACAAGATGAAAGATATATTCTTGTGAAGAACATTTCACAGAAAACTGCTGTTTTACATCAGTAAGCTGTAAGTTGTTTAATGATAATGTAAACTTTCTTGGAAAAAAATACTAAAACCAATTGAGTATGTGATAAGGGTTGCTCAGCTAGCTAAAYAGCATTTATTTTTTCAAAACACAGGATGAAAAGCCTAGTTATGGCAGAAAGAGAGCAGCCCTCCTGAGCGGGGTAACTGTACACCCTGCTGTCCTTCAAGTGATAATTTTCCAAAGCATGCATATCGATGTTGATTCAATTTCCTTAATAAATCTTTGGTCTTTTCWTGATTCACCTGTTCACTGATCATGATTTGTTGCAAATTATAGGTTTCTTAGAAATTTTCTTTTATCAAATACTTCTTGTTTTGTTTCATTTACAGTAAAGAACAAAAATGCTTGTTTTCAAAATTGAAAATATTTATATTTTTAAAAATTTACCTTTTTTTCTCTTCGTCTAAAAAAAAAAGACATTTTCAGAAAATTATTATGTCACCACATCTCAGCTATACAAAATCTGGCAAGATCTTATTCAGTGTTCAAATCAAACATAATTACTTTACCTAGTATTGGATCAACACCCTTAGGCAATTTGTCAAGAAGTTTGCCTTTTGGGGGTTTTTATTTATATGAAAACTGGGCAAGCAGAAAGGGCTTTGCCGACAGAAAAAAAGTTAAATTTTTATTCAAAGAGACTGGCCTGAGACTGTTTGTGTCTYCTTCCAGGAAGAACTGACAGTTTACACCTCACCCCATTTTTGTGCCTAGAAATATGTGTATTACAATTCCTCTCGCTATGSATTCTGTAGAGAATTAAAATTCCAAATGACTGACTTTCCAAAATTACTAAAGCATGCATTCATTCCTACTGTAAATACAGGCCAGCATGAAAACTTCTAAGGAGTTCACTCAAAGCCAGGTAATTAATTTTGCATAGTGTAGAGCTTTTGTAACGTCTCATTATGTTCATTTGTCCACAGGGAAAACTACTTTCCTAAAATAACCACCAAAATGAAAAGACAAAGGTTGGGCCAATGATGGTAGAAGAAAGAAAAAGGTCTGTAAGAGAGACAATGTGTTTCTTTCAGCCTGTATAGAAATACCAGTTTACAATAAGTTAAAGTATGTCAGTGTTCATACAATCCCCAGGAAGGCTGATAAACCCATTAGAGATTTTATCCATCTGAACTATAAAAAGGTAGATACACTCATTGTCCACAAAGAAAGAGCTAACACAGCTGGATATTTTTTCCTTCTACTCTGCAGAATCAGGTATTATCAACTATCCTGCCTAGGCAGAGGAAAGCAAACCCGTTAGTGACTGACATCATGTGAAACTTAGAAGTACAGATGAGGGGAGTAAAAACACCTATTGTTTGTTTGGTTTTTTTTCCACACAAAAGATCACCTTTTCTTGTATTCCTACTTATTTTTTTTGTTCTTTTTACCATTAATTTTCACATTTCCTGAGTACTATTTCCTTCACCTACTAAGCAAAGTATCTTTTGAAAAACGGGAGTATAGTCTCTCTCTAAAGGGGAAACCAAACAAACAAGGCTCCTTCTTCACACTGGCACACTAAAACCACTCCCAGGCCAGACTTTTGCTCTCTGTGAAAGTCTGCAGCCTTGAGGACAAGGAAAAGAGCTCTCCCCTGGATAAGTGSTGCTTTCAACACAMCCTCYTCTCTCTCTGCTGTTGAGSAAAAAGGACAAARCACACCTCATGKAAGGCTAACAAAGTGGGAATTTTTGCTGATGATGAGGAATTTTTGCTGATGCTAATGCTCACACATTAATTCGGTCTGGATGGATTTTCAATTAAACCTTGCTGRGATGAACCTGKCACCCAGGAAATGGGARCAGCAGATRGAGGAAGMAAATGCAGGACAGGAARCATTATCAGTTCAGTTCTRTTTTGTCCTCAGYGGCATCATTTCTGTTCCTCTGTGAGGCCCACAAGATGAGTTTGAAGATGAAAAATGCATTGATAGCATTTGATTCATTCTCTTTCTATTATTTGGCAAGAAGTCATGCTGTGCACCRCCACCAATTCTGCTGACCTTGAAGGTCAATCATTCTATATTTTGAGCAAGTGCTTGCTCATCTCATTCTAAACAATGAAATCCCCAGTGCAGTACAATRTAATTAAATTATTCAAAGCCTTTGAATATTTTCCTATGTGCCACTTTTACATTTCTCAACTTTTCTTTATTCCCTCATAGCTGTTACACCTTTTATTTTCTACCTTCCTTCTTACCTTTCTTTTCTCACTTGAAGRGAGCCAACAATTATGATTCCTCTCCCAAAGTGCTCACTGTGAGCCCCTTATGCTTTCATAACGCAGATGTTCATTCAGTAGGCAGAAATGAAGAGAGACTTGAGTGAAAAAAAATGAGCTCTGGGCTGCCTCTGCATTCTAAAGCAGTTAGAAATACATTTTTATTAGAGATGAGGAGTCTTCAGACAGAGCTCTGAGCTGTGCTGCCCCATGATTTCTACGAATRCTGTCAAGCAAATCTATGATTTTGCAGATATATTGACCATTCACGTAAAAAGCGATGTCATTAAATCCTGCCATTTTGTTCATGATTCTAACATATTCCTTCTTTCTTCAGTGTCCCTCGTGGAAATACTAAATTTGTAAATCTGGTAGTGATAAAAGCAGGGTTACATTTGGCCATATGTAGTCTCTGCTCCCCTTAAAATATTCAGAATCCTACAATGTGAGATAAGATCAATGGCTTCGGGAGAATCATTTTCCTGGAAGATTATCCTCATATTTTCATGAAATCAAGATGTCACTGAGATCAGATATCAAAGAATTATTTGTTCTAAGATCTCTAAATGTGGAGATGTATTTCACAAGCACTCAGCTTGTTTTAAACATACTCATTAATTTCTCCTTATTTTTCCCAGGAACTTCTGGAAATTAACTCAGAGGGRTGTTGGATTAATGAGAGGTGGTGCATTCCCTTGTATTGTGGGCACAGAAGATGAGGATCAGCACCTGTTTTTTTGACATTTCTGGCCAGGCATCAAGGCAGATATTCAGTGGTGGTGCAGTGTTCCTTGGTGCTGGATGCTCATGCCCATCTGCGAGGATGGCGTGGTTCCCATGTGCGGGTTCAGAGTGCCTTTGTCTATAATCAGCAATTGGTTTAATTGAGCAGCCGATATTGGAGCGAAAATGCTCCAATGTTACTTCCCCACCAGCCTCTCATGTGCCAGAACGAAGCTCTGGTGACACGTTCCTCATCCCTGCTGTCACACATATTTATGTAAGCCTGAGCAGCAGAATGGAAGGAATCAGTCACTATTCACAATGACTGCCAGCTGCCAAAAAGATATTTGTACAGCAGCCAAGCAAAGGTGGGAAATTTCAGTGTGAAAGTGCTTTTTAAAAACACCCTGTGATCCAGAAGACACATGGGARCTAGGAAACACACTAACCCACTGAGGAACATGTCTGACAGTGCTTAGGAGTAAGACCTACAAACAGCTAAATTAGAAGTAGATGCCCTTGATCAAATGGCAGCAACGTAAGAGATTATTTTTATTCAGCAAGGTATTACACTGTTTCCCAAAACCCAAAACCGATGTTAAATACAAGATATAACAAGCTATTGTTCCATCAAGGGAGAGAGAGAGATGGAGGGCACTGGCAACGGGACTTTTAAAGGCATTAAAGGATATTAAAGTCAGAGCTTAACTGATCGAGGTTCCAGTCCTCTGTACTTGCCCCTGTGTCTAGAATCTGGCTTGCAGTGTGCAACATGTGGGTATCCTGAGTGCATTTCAGCATCAGCAGTGAAATACACAGTGAAAACTACAAATACCTTCTCCTAACTACACTCCTTATCTCTGGCCCAAAGCAAGGTACTGTCACAGAAGAGTGTTTCTGAGGCATTTGCTTKCTGTACTCTCCCACTGCAAGCTCTGCCATTCAGAAATGTGAACTAGAGATCTTTGTTATCCAGGTCCTTGGTATGAGCTGTGCTTAAGTTTATGAGCACATTTTTAAAAGGCTTTCTTTCCTTAAAGCACTTTTAGTTATACAAAGATTTCAGCTGCAAAAAAATTATATATGTTTCATGAAAACAGCCTACTTGTTTCAGTTTCTGTGCCTTTGTGCAAAGCAGTAGATATATATCTGTCTTGCTTTCATTTATTCTCCTTTTCATTTTATGGAAGCCTCATTTAGTCTAACTACACCTTTTATTTGCTGATAAGGTCATTCCATAAATTATCGTACTGAATTAGGTTTTTTATTATTTGCTCCTTCAGAAAATGCAGGTTTAAAAATTTCTTATATCCATTACTGTGGAATACTCTTTTTTTTGTGTTTCTCCCGTTGTCAGATTTAATTTAAATATTATTCATGCTGTGCTCTGATTTCAATGTATAATTTAAATATGCTGACTTACATATTTTCTGATTAATTTTGGGGGAAAAGGTTATTACCATTAACTGTGATTCTTGAATAATACTGCTGTTGCATATTCATACTTTTGATGCATGCCACTTCTGTACAGGACTAGAGCTTTTTTAAGGAAACAGGTCCCATACAAATCAGATAAGTGCTTCTCCCAAATGGGAATGCWAGCTGCTGATACTATCAAAAACAATTAAATTCCCATATACTGCCAGTATCTCTGTTAAATCCTTGAACATTAAAGAAAAAAAGTTCTGCGGATGCCTTTGAAGTGGGGGAAAGGACCAGGAAAAGACAGAAAGCAGTTGGCACCAAGAAACTCCAAGGACATGTCTACAYTGAGAAATGAGAGTATGTTAACAACTATTTTGCATCTACACTGCTTTGGGGGAACTGTCTCCAYCACAGATTTGTATGGGAAAAATATATTAAGGTCCCAATGACAGGGAGCAAGCTAAAAATTACTTGGTCTATCCTTGGGATAGACAGTGTTCCCAARTCAGTGAGACTTCAGGGAAGATCTAAAGCTCCCCATTTACACAGTGTAACTAGCTGTATGAGCCAGAACAGTAGTACCAAGGTGTTTATAATTGTTTATGCCTTCCCTGAATTCATGACATTTCTTCTTCCCCTGCATTACAGGGACAAGCTGCTGCCAGTGACACCTGAACTGGAGTCCATCCTCCTGTAAATTTTCAGTTTGACATAGTCATGGTTCTAATTTTTTTTTCATTTTACATAATCCCCATGGTGATTACTGCTAAAACAACAATTTGAAGCTTCAAAGGGCAAAGGGAAGGATAAGGCAAAGTACTTCTTTAGGCCTGAAACCCCAACACTCTTAACAGGCAGATGTCTTCAAAGCCAGTGCTGAGGATAAAAGGATTTATTTCATGCATTACAGCRTCTGTTCTAAATAACCTTTATTCTCACCTGGGGGAGGTGAGAAATTACTTCAAAAGTGTGTTTATAAGGATCCTAATCATGCCTATGTTCCCTTTTAACATTATAGTTTATTTTAATAAGGTTTCCAATATGATAACCAAAGTTGCATTCCTCAGAGGTTCCCTCTTCATGGGATGTCTCAACTTATGGTTAATTCTTCAACATTTAAGCTTGAGAAGAAAAACAGTTTCACTAGGGTGATTGCTACATGGATGCATGTTGCATATTTTCATTTCCTTGTAACCTGATGTAGTCTTTCAGGGATGTTGAAATTCTTTTAATGGTAAACAGTAAGAAGGGAAAGGGAATTGACCTGTCAGTGGGGAAATATGTAATTTTTCAGGTAACTGGTTCAAATCCAGTCCAGAATGGTTTTGAATTTAGATCATGATCATCCAGTGGACCCTGGTTCTTGAGGYGTTTGCATCAGAGTCAACTTCAAATGCTCAGAAGGGAAGTCAAGTGTAGATTTTGAGGATGAATTACTTTCCTATGCCCAGGAGTGGGCAGTAGAGCATYAGCTTGATAGAGCATTTCAGCTAGTTAATTTAGAACAGAATTAGTATAATTGATTTCAAGACATTTAATGGGACAATTCGCTTGTTTAAAGCTAAGCATATCCTCAAGGATATTTTAGTTTTGCAGCTGTAGCCATGTTATTGTTAAGGYACTTTAGTAAGGCAGTAGAGGAAATTAATGTGCTTTTCCTAGTTTATAAACAGAGGACTTCACTTTTCAGTTCTGCCAGAGCACCACATTTTGCAAGCATTAAACTAACAACATAAATGCTGAAAGTAAAGGAATAGTACTTTACAGAAAACAACTATCTAATGCCAAAAAATCCACCTCGTGTTCTGTGGAACCTAAATTAAACTGATGTATCCTGGCACTGCAGAAACCAGATACATGAAAGTTGTGTAGCATAAAAGTGCTTTAAACATCTGTCAAAAGCAAACTGAGTTGATTACATTCTGTTTTGATTTGCTATAAACACAGAGGTTAGTTTTTGAAAAACAATCTTGGAGTTTAATCACATTTCTTTGACAATGTGAGACAAAGTTCCTCGATACTATAATATAGGAATTAATTGGCATTGAAAGAACTAAGAGGCCTTGAATGAATGGTAGCAGATAAAAATTTTGTGTTAGTGCAAACGATGGTATGGACCAAACCAAGAAGAAGCGAGTTATGGAGATTAAATGAAATAGACAACCTTCATGGAATAATTGCCAGCAGCGGATCTCAAGGGACYTTTTAAAGGAGGGAAGTCTCAGTATTTCTCTCAGGAAAAGTTAAGAACAGAGAGGAAAGAACAGAAGAGTGACAGAGAAAAGCTCTTCTCAACTCCAGAGTCACATTTCATCTGCTAGGCTGCAAATGAACCAAAGGAGTACTAAAAAGGTCACAGAGATAATATGGTAACTTTAGTTATCTAGAAGTTTCTCTGTGGTGGGAAAATTTCTCAAATCTAATACAAATAAATCAATGCCAATGAAAAACAATGACAGAAATGTTTCAGGATATGCTTTTTTCTAAAGTAGTTGGGATTGTGTCTAAAATAACCAATAATCCAGTCATCAAAGGATACAATTTTCATGTGAAAGACTGTCAATTCTTACCTGTTCTTGCCTGTTCTCCCACAAGTTAACTGAGGGTCTGGGTTACAAAGTCCATCTCTCATTTAGTGGTTTTACATTTATTTAAACATGTAAATATACATTAGTGGATAAGATCTTGATTAAAAAGTCCCCATGGGCTAATCAGAAAACACTAAATCCTTATCTGATGACCCAATTATCTCTGTGTGTTGGACTCTCCATTCTTTTCTCCTTTGCTAAGTATTTCAGATTCAGGGAAAATTGTCTTCTCTTGTCGAAACCATGAGAAAATGGCGAGGGTAGAATATGACCTTCAGGAAATACTCCTTCCAAACATCTTGGTTTAAATGCAAAATGGAAAATCTTTAAAATGTTGATGTCACTTTTTTTTTTTTTTTTTTTTTTTTTTTTTTTTGAAGGATGGCAGAATAGTCCCTCTCTAAAAGGGAAGGCAATGAAGCAAAAATGCTAACATGACATCAAGAAAACATGCTCAGACTGTGTGAGGATCTACAGCTTTGAGGACGAGGGAAAGAACTCTCCTCTAGGTAAGTGGTGCTTTCAACACAGCCTCCTCTCTCTYTGYTGTTGTGCAAAAAGGACAAAGCACACCTCATRTAAGGCTAACAAAGCAGAAATTTTTGCTGCTTCCAAAGTAAACACTCACACATGAAAATCATTGCAAACCACTCAGATTCTCTGTGTACTCTTGGAAATGTAAGTTATAAGAAGGTCACACTGTGAATGGATCTTCAACTAAACCTTGCTGARATGAACCTGTCACCCARRAAATGGGARCAGCAGATGSAGGAAGCAAATGCAGGACAGGAAACATTATCAGTTCAGTTCTATTTTGTCCTCAGTGGCATCATTTCTGTTCCTCTGTGAGACCCACAAGATGAGTTTGAAGATGAAAAATKCATTGATAGCATTTGATTCATTCTCTTTCTATTATTTGGCAAGAAGTCAKGCTGTGCACCRCCACCAATTCTGCTGACCTTGAAGGTCAATCATTCTATATTTTGAGCAAGTGCTTGCTCATCTCATTCWAAACAATGAAATCCCCAGTGTAGTACAGTATAATGACATTATTCAAAGCCTCTCAAGCTTTCCCTCCATGCTGCTTCCTATTCTTCCACTGCTAATAGTGAGTGGTGAAATTAAGTCTGTGCTATTTATTGGCTTTTCCCCTGACRTACACTGGATGATATTTTGTGTGTTGTGTAGAGAAATATCTGGAAAAGGAATGGTGCTGACTGTAACTGCCTGGGCAGGGCTGTGGGTTGAAGGCATGCCACATTAAGGCTGCATTTTGAAATTATAGCTTGCATGCTCTGATGCATTGCTGTACTCTGAGTGTGGGGCCAGAATTCCTTGGACCAGAGTCAGATGTGAACATGAAGCCTGGCATAGTTCAGCACTCCTGATGAATGGGTGCTAAAGGAGTTTCCAGGAGGGCACAAATGTGCTTGTTTTTCCCAGTGGCAGAACTCAGATGGATCAGCCAGTGAATTAAGTTGGATCTGCTGTGTATTAACTTACAGACAGATAAAAGTGGAGCAGAGGTATTCAGTGACTGAAAGATTTGAGAGGTCTGCAAATTTGTCCAATTTTTCCACCTCATTTAGCCTACTGCAAATTATTTTTTCCTAGAAACTTTATCCCTCTTAATTTCAGATTATACTGCAAATCATTGGCAGAATTGGCATTGGGATAAGGGGAGAGGTCTCTTGGCAATCATATATAAGTCCTTACTTGCTGAAATTTCATTTTTCCACAATGCATTTATTTCCATTTTCAGCATTAAATCACAGGGCTCTTACCCCAAAAAACCTTGTTAGTGTCTCCATACAAAGCAGTGTCATCTCCCTTGAAATGTTCCACTTGGCCTTTGTTCTGCTTAAAATAGATGAAGCCAGTTTAAACATATGTTCCTAGATGTACAATTATAGTGCTTTTTTATAATTTTAGGGTTTTGTTTAAAGTAGTGTTTGACATACTTCAGTGACCAGCATGCATAAAGGCATCCGGAACTTGGCTGGCCAGAGAACAACACTCCAGTGGGTTTTTCAGTCCTTTGAATGAAGAAATAAAACCCATAAAATGTCAATAAAGCTATCCACTCTAGGCAAGGGATGACCAGACATAAAGACAACCTCCCACCRGGAGTGCCTTGGCCACGTCACTGTAGGCCTGTCCAAGTCTTATAAGAGTTCTGCTGTTTTTCTCTTTCTGTAGTGCTGCAAACAGATTGTCTTCTCAAATACTTACAAATTTCTATTAATATCTATTTTCTTTTACTGTTTTTCTTTTTCCTCTTTATGAAAGAAACCAAACAGGAGTCTTCAGAAACAGGATCCTCATATCTAAGCCAGGCTCAGTTGCACAAGAGTTGAAAGAAAACCACAAATAACAAATTCAGACTCCCAGTTATGTCTCTGTAGATTGGCTTTTCCTACCAACTCCATCAAGTAGCAGTGCAAAGACATGGAGATACCATGCTTTGTAAAGAGTTCATGAAAGTGGTTGCAAGGATTAAAACTATGTTTTACATGAAAAACTCAGCACAATTCATATTACTCTTTTCCTTATTTAGCTTTTATATTTTACATTTATGGGATAGTATCAAGCTTGAATACTGAACAGTTTTAAATGCAGTGGATAAAGTCTACACACCTAGTCACAAAATCTTTCCTGTGTATATTTATTTTAAACATATAGTTCTTGGTAATTTTTTGTATTTAACCAACCCAATGAACCTCTCTAGATAATGTACATAAACACATATGTCCACAGCCTCTATCTCAGTCTGCTTGATGGTCATTCAGACRCAAGGACTTCATTTTATTAATCTGAAGATTGAAAACTAACTTTTCTCTGTCTATAATTTATCTCTGCWGTTTTCTTGGTAGAGTACTTCATGGATAGGTTGAGGTACATCTAGTTTCACCKAGACTTTGTTTTGTCTCTATAAATAAAGTTACTCCCCTCACCTTCCTTCCACCTTTTACTTTCCCCCCCTATTCTAAACATCTGAATTTTATTAAATCATTAAACTTAGATTTTTACAACAAAATCTTGTGCACTTAATCCAACAGGAAGGAAAGAAAGGAAAAGAAAGAAAAGAAAAGAAAGGGAAAGGGAAA
>NW_026623298.1:2054999-2061286 GCF_030028575.1 Malurus melanocephalus
ATCAATTTGTTGTGAATAAAATGAACTCAGACAGACTTTTCTTAACACCTGATCTGTAAACTCCCCATTCAGATACAAAACAGTAAAACAGGAAGATAGACTTTATCTTCAGACATGATATTTTTGTCTACAGTCCTTCTRTGTTTGTGCTTCTTCCAGAAACTCCAGAGGATGGATGAATCAAGTTATGAAGACAGATTTTGAAAAAAAAATCAGGTATTGCAGATCCTTCACAGATGCTTCTCAATCATTACTTCTTCCTTTCTTTTTTTACATTAAAAATAATTTAAATTAAACAGTTTCGTTATATGCAACACAGTGTTTCCATGTGAGCCTTGAACACTTTGTTCAAGAGCTAGGAGGCMGGCCAACTGCCTTAGTTACTTAAAGAATAACAGATGTGTCCTTCCAAGTCTCATGCTAATGGAATTTAGGCTGTGGTTAAGAATTTAAAAATACTCTCACTTGTCTGCAGATTCTGTTTCAACCCTGTTCTTTTGGTTAGCTGCTTTCAGGCTTCTTTTTCTATATCTTTTAGAAGCATCGCATGCAATGTTAAGTTGAGCTGAGCCCACCAGTATTTTACTTTCATGGGCTGAAAACAAATAGCTAAAAGCAAAAATCTATGAGGTTCAGTTATATATATATGATACTGTTTCCATCAGTCTGACTCTGTAACTACTGTATTTAATAAATGCTGAATAAAATGCTCTGTCTATAGACAGTAAAAAAATACTTGTTCCATTACCACCAGCATATGGTTTCTATCTTTATTTTTAGCTCCAAATATTAACTGCAATTATGTAAAAGTGAAGCAAAAGATTTAGTGTAACCATCCTTAAGCARAAGATGTCAATAAAATGAAGTGGGAAAGAGGCAAATTCATTGCATTTCAGTTCACATTTTGCAAGTTGTAAAGGCCCTAAGACCATGGGAAAAAAGCTCTAGGAACTAGGAGGGGAAGCTAAAGGGTTTTTTTCTCCATCAGGAGTGTAGCAACAGTGCAAGAGAGAGCGCTTTTCCACTGTCAAMGCTCTTACTTCAGTTTTCTGCACTTCAGCTGTGAATGATAGTTGTTATGATCTGATTGCTGCTTTCTTCTTTGTCTCGTGTCTCTCTGGATTTCTGACTGTGACAGAGAAAGATCCTGAAGGCAGTAGCATTAAGGAGGAGGGCTTTGGCCATTTGTTTTCACCATTTACTGTGAGAAGTGGGAAGAGATAAYGGATCAAGAGCAGCCCTGCTGAGGTCTGGGGGTTCAGGTGGGCGAGAGGCYGGACATGACCCAACAATGTGYACTCACAGCCCAGGAAGCCAAAGACAAACATGTCCTGGGCTGTACCCAAAGCRTTGTAGCCRGCAGGATGAGGAGGGGATTCTGTCTGTTTGTTCTGCCCTGGAGAGACCCCACCTRCAGGGCTGCATCCAGCTCTGGAGCCCCAGCACAGGAAGGATATGGATCTGTCTGAGTGAGTCCAGAGGAGAGGCAACAAAATGATCAGAGGGCTGGAGTACCTCTCCTTTGAAAAGCAGCTGAGAGTGGGGTAGTTCAGCCAGGACAAGAGAAGGCATCAGGAAGAYCTTAGAGCAGCCTTGTCCCTGAAGGGACCTGCAAGACAGCAGGAGTGGGGCTTTGCACTATGGTCTGAAGTGACAGGACAATGGGGAATGGCTTCACATTGAGGTGGTTAGGGTAAATTAGAGATTAGGAAGAAATTCTTTACTGTGAGAGGCGTAAGGCACTAGAACAGAGTGCACAGAAATTATGGACATCCAATCCCTGGACATGTTCAAGACTAGATTGGATGGGGCTTTGAGCAACCTGGTCTAATGAAAGGTGTCCAGTGGACCATGGACAGTGGCTTGGAACTGGAGAATTTTTAAGGTCTCTTCTGTAACCCAAACCATTCTGTGATTCTATGGTATGACTCATGAGGTTACATTTTCCCTTTCCATGAGGCAGTACAAAGAAGTGATGCAATATTTTGGTTCCCAACAGGGAACTACTTGTAAGGGCAGGATGAACTCTGTCCCCCTCAGCTGATAGGAGCCAAGGGAGAGGGCTGATGGGAAGAGGGAAGATAATTKATGGTTTTCAAAGAAGGAGGGAAGCATATGAGAGATTTTCGTTCAAGGATCTTGAAGTGAAAATTATGCCAAGTAGCAGAAAGAAAGGATTAGCAGTGGAAGGAGCAGCTGGAGATGATATATTTCTTCAATATTTCTATTTTACTCCTTTATCTCAGAAGTGCTATTTCCTGAAAATCATCCCTTCAGAAATACCCCACCTCCCCCAACCACTCATCCTGATAGAATTCTTCCAAGCTCGCATTCACACTTGATTTCCCCTGTTTATTTCTTATTCTGTCTGCCACTTTTAATATCTTCTTATTTTCTTTCTCCAGAAATCCCAATGTTTCATTTCTTTTTTTTAAGTTAGTACACTTTCCTTCACTGAGACATTCACAGCCCCTTTTCCATTCAATGCACTTTGCATTTCTCTTCAGTTCTATTTCCTATACTTCTTTATTTTTGTCTACCTTGGGTTCTGCCCCCACCCACTCCCCCTCACCTCAGCCTTTATCACTCAAAAGTTTACACTTCTAACAGTTTTTTTGCTTTCTTCACAAGCCTCTTTTCTATCTTCAGTTTATCACCTGGAAATTCCTTCATTGCCTCTCTCATGCTTCATTCAAACATTTTTTCTTCAGACCTATAGTTTCTACCCTTTTTTTTTCCTATTTATTTTGTTTTCTTCTGATATTTTCTGAAGAGTTAGATGACATTTCCTTAATTTTTGATAGCCAGACACATAAATTGCAAACTTTTTTTCTGGTGATTTTGAAATGCTGTTGCCCCAGTAATGCAATACTTAATACACATCARGCATCACATCATAATGGATAGCCACTCACACGTTATCACTATTAACAAAAGGCAAATGGAACTCCATAAATACTATCTTGGCTACCCACCTKCATCATCATTCACATCATCTGTTGCAGAATGGTTTGTTTATAGCATTTAACTTCCTTAATTTCATTYAGAATGGTGAGTGAAAGCTTTTAAGCAGCAGGAGGTCATCGTTTACATGACAGAATGTAGGAGAATATTCATGTAGTCATGATTTTATTCCTGAACAGCATTTTTACTCTGGTCAGGAATATAAAAGCAATGAAAACCATAATTTACTGCAACTAGGAAAAGAATTTTGCCACTGATTCTGAGGTGCACGATACTGTCCAAAACAGAGTATTTCATAGCCTCTTCTATCTGAGCCTGAGTTTCATTTCCTCTCTTTTTTATTTTCTTTTTTAGGACACTAGCTCCTGATCTCCATGTAGATTCTTTCTTCTCCTGCTTTGCAATTTACTTTCAAAGCACAGCTCAAAAAAAGCTCAGTATATAAAAATCAGAGGCAGTACTGCAGAGCAGGGAGAAGCTCTGCTAAAGCACAGATATTATATCCATATCAAGGTGATGGACCTGTGCACAAGTGTTTATAAAAATGAGCATAACAGATATGTCAAAAAGAACAAASGTTTTTGAGATATGCTATTTTTTGCTCAAAATGCTTTACACACCAATTTCTCTGAGCAGAACTCAGCTTCCACAGCAGCATAAGAAAATAAGCAAGGATGGGAACCTTTGATTAGAGATATTTTACTCTCTGAAGTGTGATGCTGCACAGTGTGGGTGTTTCTGACATTCTGCTAGTAGGCCAAAGACAGTTCTCAATTTGAAGAAAAAAAAAGGGGTATAAAATGGAAAAAATAGGTAGACTTGGGTTTTTTTGATGGGTCTTGTGGAGAAGTATACCTGGAGATCTAACACAAGGTTTCTYAGATGCTAGATTTTATTTCTAAATTATCTGATTTCACAGCAAGCTCTCCAAAAAAATTCCACGTTTCTACTAGAGATGTCAAAGTGCAACTACAGCTCTGGTTGAAAAGTGACCTTATGTGCTCATAATCCTAAAAAGGTAACCAATAAAAACAATCATCTCCCTGGTTTCATTGTTTGTGAGCTGTCTTGAGATGGTCTGTGGAAGGTAAGAACRAAATTCAGTTCTGTTTACTTCTTCRTGGATCATTARTAAGAAAAATAYATTAATTTGARCATTTTTTCTTCTTTAACRTWTTGAACCTCTTTATTATTCTATCCCCTCTCCATCTTCAAAGCTTCACAGTGGAAAAAATCATTGGCCAGATTAATTTCTAGATAACTGAAGTGATCAAACTGGATTGTGAACTGTCTTCCACCCAGACTCCTGTTGGCTTTGCTTTTCTCTGCTCTGAACCAGTAAAATTTTGCAGCCATCCATAGGCACGTGGCTGCTTCTACTTCTGCTCTTACTCTGTGCATGCTGCAATCCCAGATCTTTTGAGAAGAAACAAAGTGCAGAAGGCAAAAGAGTTGATGATGAGCCTCACGCTCCTTATTGTTGCTAACAAGTGTCTTATTTGAGCTGTAGGTTTGGAAGTAAGGGGATGCAGATGTGCTGATTTCCCTGGCTCCTTGGGAGTGGAGAGGACACATCCACGTTTGGAGAGCTGATTGAAGAGGCATCTGTGAGACTCTTCTGCTGCTGCTGAGCTGCACAGCTAAGCAAGCATTGCCAGAGAAGAGGCAGCAGCAGCTTCAGTCTCTGTTTSCTCTCTTCTTCTTCCCCCTCATCAGCCTTTGCTGTCATCTTGTGTGGGACTGAACCAGCTGGCAGTGGGGGAGAAGGAACAGCTCATTACTTCAGTCWAGCATGGGCCCAATTGAAAGGGTCAATTGCAAAATGAAGGTTATTCTGATGTGTATGAAACGAATCTGKTATTATTAGCTGTCAATATTGCATGATTCTTAGTAGTTCCTTTGTAAATTATAGCAGTAAAACTCCATGGCAAATAACTACTCAAAAGATTTATTTGTATGATTTCAAAATCAATAAAAAGTGTGAAATACTCTAAGGAGGGAAAGACAGTAAAATAGAAAATGCAAAAATCTTCTTGKTTTAACTAGGCATTAAGAAATTGCCAACAATGGCCTGTATTTATATTTCTTCAGTCTGTCACACCAAATTTCCTCGTCTTGGAAGCTGGAAACTTAAAAGAAAAAGCTGTTTGGAACTGGATTCAGAGAGTTTGAACTAAGGAGAAAARCATCTGCTAACACACTACAAAAGTTTACCCACCAGTGCCATATTTCCCAATCTAGAGGTGTGGGAATGCTCTATATGCTAAAATAACAAGTCTTGATCACTCTCTGAAGCTATTTATATTTTTCCATTTTAACGTCTTATTTATTAATAGTGTTCAAAATTAGCATAAAAAACTCCCTGCATTCCCCAGACAGCAGGTAGCAGACATCTCGTGACAGCTATTTTATGAGGAACATAATCTGCAAGGCAAACTGAACATTTGATTCATTTGCTGATGCTTATTCTGATTCATTTACAATTGTGCCAGTAATTGGCATAACTGTTTAGTTAGGTATTTGGAAAACATCCATAAGTGGATAACCTAATTATAGATTTATCCCAGTGGCAGATACATTGTGCAATAACCACTTTCTCCACTTTTCTGGAGGTGCAAAGCAGATTCCTAAGGCAAGAGAGTGGTGGAGGCTGTGGTCTGTTGTATTGTTACAGGTGGAATTGTGGAACTCCAAGRAGGTATGACTGCCTATGATCTCATGGTGCTCTTTGTGATTCTCAGTGCTTGGAAAAGCTAAAACCCCACCAAATCTAACCCAAGATGGCACAAGCATTTCATTTTGTCTTGTGTCAATTCAAATACACCAGAAAAATCCATTTCCAATGGAGCTTAAACCACAGACCCCTGAATCACACCCAAAGGGCAGTCCTCACACTCGTGCCAAATAAATGAGGTAGTGAGGACCTGCTGAGACTGGAAACTCTTCCGAGGAGGGACAGCCCTCAAAAACAAGAAGATCCAACTTTCATCTCCTCAGACACTCAGATCTCCTCGCTTGTGCATCACCACTGTGAGCAGTGGGACTTAGCTGATAGCAGCACATCTGCTCAGTGCCCAGCATGGCAGGTACCTGCCCGCCTTACAGAGAAGGCAAAACCATCCCAGAGCAGGGAAGWACACTGGGCACCAGAGGATTCAAGTTGTGTTTGGTATGATGGTTAGAATCTGTAACTTGCAGGCATCTACACYAGCTCTTTTCATAATAGGTAGATCAATGCCCTGCTTGTTAAAGACACRATGACTTTGAATTTGAGTGTCGTCRCTTCTGATTATGAGAAATTTATAACTTCTAATGAAAACTGG
>NW_026623298.1:2061342-2074054 GCF_030028575.1 Malurus melanocephalus
AAAATAAACAAAATAACCCCTCCGGTTCTCTAAATTACACCAAGTACCTATTCCACTGCAGGTTTTGCGTAATAGCTTAGAGCTATTTTCCCCTCCAGATGAATTCTCTGAGTTGCTGTTTCCACCAGAAGCCATTTCTAAAAAGGCAGGCTAAGTGCAATATCTATCATCAGGCTATTTGGGGGACCAATTTTCTCAGCTTAGAAGCAAAGCTACAAGTGCTGACTCTAGATCCAAAGTGTCTTATCAAGGGCTGTTCAGGGCTTCCATGTCATCTCTCTACAGAAAATATCTTTACATAAGAGAATCACAAATGCATTATAATGCACCTTGCACAATTTTCCTCAGATTATTTTGATATATCAAAAGTAATGCCAATTTTGCAGTTACTAACATACATTTGAGCACTTCCTCATTAAACCAAAATATTTTTACCATGTTAAACCATTTCCATTCTTTCACCTTTTTTCATAGTGAATGAACTTTGYAAAATGAAGAAAAATGTTTTCAATTTTGCCATCTTCAGAAAGAATAATTTTACTTTCATGAGGCAGAAGAAAAACATTTGTTTTACATTATACAGTGAACTAAAAAATGCAAGTATTGATATTTGACTTGTCTGTAACTGCAAGTCAATAGAAAACTTTAAAACTTGCTATAACTACTCTTACATTCATCATGAAGACTAAGCTGAGTGTTTCCATTGCATAGATGAAGATATTTGTGGCTGTTATTTTTTTCCTCAACTTCATTTCTTCAAAGTCAAACAGGCATAAAAGAACAATTGAGTTTATCCAAGAACACATAAATATTTCTGCCATACTTCACAATCTTAAGCCTGTCTCCGTTCCATAATTTCACACAGAATGCAAAGTACGTATAGCATCAATCATACGACAGTGGTCCCTAAGGACTCCAGTAAAATGTAAGACAAGTGCATCTTATGGATTAGTTCAYGGAATGCCATGGCAAAATTTCTATTTGATTTCAACCAAAACACAATGAAATCCCAACTACAAATGTATATCTGGTTAATGTGTTCTTTTTTTACAAGCTGAAGTTCATCACTTRGGTTTGTCAATTCATCACACCTTTTCAGAAACAAACCATCAGAAAAAAATTGGCCTCTATCTTCAARGGGATAGATTTTTGTAGAAGATCATAGCCTTTTGCTCTATCTGTTATTATGATATGTTAATAGRTATAGGGAATGGAATTGCAGAGATTGTTGAGGCTGCAAAAACTGAAGGGAATTAAAACCCCCAACTTTTTCAAGACACTAGCTATGCAGAATCACAGAGCAGGTAGAGAAAGGGGTTAATACTCAAAAAAAAAGCTGCCATCAGCATAGGTCTTATCTACTTTGTAATTTATAATACTCCTGGACTTTCAATTCCTAATCTCTAGCTTGAGAGAGATAGGGACTTTCTGCAATTTGTGTGTGCCTGCCTTTCAGAGGCTTATTCCAGCTGCTGCTGAAAAACTCACTGAAGCATAAATCTTATCCTTTTAGTCAGAACCAAGCAGCATTGTCCCCATTGATTTATCTTCTGTTTGTTCCTCCAGCAGTCTCCTCTTATTTACTTCCCTGCCTTTAGGATAATATCACAAAAATAAATTGGCATRCTCATTAACAAAAATATATTTAACTGTCTTGCTCCCTACTCCATTTAATTGCCCACAGAAATCCTTTTTGAGGGGCTCAGCACCAGGACTCACCTTGCTCCAATTTTGACATAACTTTGCCTGTCTACCTTGTCACAATGTTTGTTTTTTTTCCTCATAAATTAGACAGACTTCAGTTCTCTATGACTACTCAGTGCTGGATACACTTTTTCAGCGTAGAATCCTGTATAGTAATACAATTAATAAGCAATATGTTTGCACACARCTAGATTTTAGGAAGGAGTGTGTAATGCAATATGATCAGTGAGAACTTGTATTTAAATTTTATAAAACCAGCTGTAAGGAACACTCAGGAACACAATGAAAATTTCAAATAAATTAAARAAGCTATTCACTTACAAAAAGATTTAACAAACTGGTTAAGGGTTATACCTGTCTCTCTATCCCTAAGAGGCTGTTGATCCAAACGGAATAATATTTTCTGTTATTATTTTACTATTGTTTTATTATATTAAGCTATATTTAAGCTTGTTATGGAATGTCAATTATACCATAGATCTTTCATATTCTAATGAATTTCATTCTATCTTGGGAATTTTGTTCTGAAAATTGGCATTCTCCTYTTCTCTCTTTCTTTCMTTTCTTTTAAAATTTATTCTGAAATTATAATGCAAAATAGTCTCGTTTAGGAGTTTACCCATGAGACATATAAATGTACCTGTCTCTTCTAGTGAATACCTAATACTTCAGGAGAGATTTTTGTTCCAAAAAATGGTTTATATTGAAGAAAATAAGTGATTTATACTCAATAGTCTTATGTCTTTCATTGTCTCTCTTTTGCTTTTTCCTACAACTGCAGTACAATCCTGAAAGTAAACTTGAGAAATCTGTAAAAGTAAACTTGGCAGTAATTTCTAMATTCTGGCTTCTGTAAAGAAACTTKTGGAAGAAAACTAGAGTGGAACCAGAGCTGGTGGAGCTGATAGATGCAGTACAGTGCCCTGGCAAAGCAGTGTAAAAGCTTAGATGCTTCATRGGTTTGGCAAGAAGAACTAGCTTTGTCGATAATTAATGGGAATATATTTAATGTAGCTGCTACAGTCACTGTTCAGTTTTCTGTTTCATTCTCTGTAGTTTGCGCTTTGCAGAACTTGCAACAGGTAACCATGGAATCAAGACAAAACCTGAAAGATGATGGGACTGCCCAGCCCAGGCAATATGCTTCAGTGGTCCTGATATCTTTAAAATAACATTGTATAGTGCTTTGGAACAAATTTCTTTGCAGAATTACAGGTCCAAAAGGACAGAGATACATGACAACAGTTGTGGCTTTGCCCAGGACTCCATAGGTCTGATTGTGCTTAAATTAGACAAAAATAACAAAACCCAAGTAATTGGTTATATATTATTTTTCTTCAGAATTGATCACAAAACACTTAAATTGTTTTCATGCAAATAGTATTCTTTAGAGTTAATGCTTTGGGGTTTTTTGTGAATATATGCATTTTTTCCTCTCAGCTAAAGAAAGAAAAAGATGACAACAGAAGCAAAATTATAGCAGGGAAGGTCAAAAGGAGTGTGATAAGGGTTTTCTTCAGGGACATYGATGTATACTAGAATACAGCAGTCTAACAAATCCTAATCTTTTCATGTAAATGTGTCATTTTAAACAAACCCTGATTGCAAACTGTGTAGCTAAAGGGCAAAAGTTGAGCAGAAGAATAAAAAAAACATTTTCATAAACATACTACCAGGAAAATGCTAAGGAAATGTCCTGAAGGTMTTGAAAAATTATATGCAAATCCCCCACTGTTTTTGATCGATGAGGAGCAGTTAATCCTTCTCAGTCTCTCCTTTTGAAGCTGTTTTTCATTATTTATTGCTCCCAATAAAGAAACTAAAGCTGTAACCTGTGCACTAGGGCACTCAATGGGGAAGAGGAGTGTCAGCCCTGATCAGTCTGAAGTGGGAACTGACACCTGACCTCCTATGGATCGGGTGACTATTTTATCCACAGTGTCACGATGGGTTATCTTTTGGTGATTTTGTTTTCAGTCTTGCTTCCCCTGATGAAGAATGTGGAAATACCCTGGCTTTATTCCAGTGGAGAATAAAAAGCCTTTTCTTTTTTTTTAAACTTGTTTTTTTCTGAACTACAGTTCTTGTTTTCTAGATTTCTAAAATCTGAGGAAGATCTGAAAAGGCAGCAGAGACCAGACCAAGGTCTTATACTGCAGATAGGTCAAAACAAAGAAAAAGTAGTTGAAGAACAGATTGTATCTTTGGCAGGGAAACCATCAATTGCTGTTTCAAGTAGTCTTCTGTAACACTTGGACACTTTCAAGCAGTCAGGTTCCTGCTTATTTATACTGGAAAGTACTAAATATTTTCTAATATCTAAATATCTCAATTTGGGGGAATGGCTGATACACCGAAGAGTTATACTGTCATTCAGAGGGATGTTGACAGGCTTCAGAAACTGGCTGATGGAAACCTCATGAAATTCAAGCAGGAGGACTGGAAACATCTAGCCAGGAACTATTCTGCACACCAGTATATGCTGGAAGGTCAGCTGGATGAAAAGCAGCTTGGGCAAGTAGGACTTTGGGATCCTGCTGGACAATCAGCTAAACACGAGTTTTCAATGCACACTTGTAGCAAAACAAGACCTACAGCACCTTGGACTGCTTCAGGAAAAGCCTTGCCATTAGTAGGAGGGAGAGCCCTYCCCTTCTACCCAGCCCTGGTGAGATTTCATTTGYSGTGCTGTGTCCAGTTCTGAGCTCCCCAGGACAAGAGAGACATGGACATGCWGGTGACAGTTCAATGTGGAACATAACGATGGAAGGATTTGAATCTCTCTTCTGTGAGAAAAGGCTGAGAGAGCTGGGACTGTTTCACCTGGAGAAGAACAGGCTTGGGGCGATCTTTTCAGGGTTTATAAATATCTGAAGGGGGGCAATGCACAGCATTTTCTCAGTAATGCCCAGTGACAGTGAAAGAGGCAGTGAGCACAAATTAATGCATATGAGCTTTCATCTGATCACACTGAAGACCCTTTTTTTACTGTGGAACTGATCAGTCACTGGCACAGGTTGCCCAGAGAGGMTTTGGAGTCTCCATCCTYGAAGATATTTGACCCAGCTTGAGCAAGTGGGGTAGACCAKATGAGCTCCAGAGGTCACTTGCAAACCCAACAATTCTGTGATTTTTGGGTTGCCATTTCTGAGAGCTCTCTTCACTAAATTCTTTTCAGAATTCTAAGATAAACACAAAAACATTTGTTCCTAGTATTAAAGCTATACTTCTCAAGCAGGACCCATATGCAAACTGTACACCAGACAAATGTAACCACATTTAAATTGTTGACTGCCATGGTTTCACTGTGACCTACTGCCTGACAGGTCTTGAGTAAGAAATAGTGGGTCTGAGAACTAGATTCCACATTTCAGGAATTCAAGAAGCAACAGTTGAAGCTGTCTTTTCATGAAGTCAGTCACAATTTACTGAGGAGCATTTTGTTCTCTTAAAATTGTGAAAGGTCTTGCCAATCTCCTTTGGCTTAATGGCCCTGCAAGTTTTCCTGGAAGGTGCTAGAAGAATGTGTGGTTATGCAGATACCCAATGATCTTCTTCCAATATTTTTTAAAAACTTCCAACGCATTATTCCAAGGCATCAAACCAGTTTTATTTCCATATAAACATCTTTTATTCTTGATTTCCCAGTGGCTATTCTTTTCAAATGGACACAATATTTGTTCCTTGAATGCTTATGAAACATTTTCTTCTTGACTCATTTAAATGAGTCCAACCACCCACCAGGAAATATATTTAATTAAGCTGGAATGCTCTCAGCCCAGAAACTGTGACCTGGGACACAGGCAGATGCTACAGATCTGCAGCCCCTGTGTGTAGTACAGCCATACTGAGTCTCTCTGTGCCACAGAAAGACAGTTTTTATTCATGGTAGAACTCAGTATTCATTTCTCTCATATGCATATGGACTAGGTAATTATTATATGCTCAATTATAAGGTCTTTTTCCTTTAGGATGCTGTATATTGGAAAAAATGTTGACTGAGGGACCTTACTTAGGGGATAGCCATGCCTACTGTGTAACATGCCAAATGTAGGCATCTCAGTGATGCTCACTCCAACCTCAACATGTCCAAAATAAGCAAAATAAAATACTTTTTCTTTGAGTTTGACAGTCGGAGAAATATAATTGCCATGCATTTTCAGCWTGGGAACTAATRTAGGGAGGGAAAGCAAAAAAATCTCTTAAACTGGAGGGTAAAACTAACTCAATTACTTGCTCAGCATCACAAAGGAATACCACAACAAAAGGAAGTAGCAGATTTCAATTTCCAGTAACAAATTAGAAGAATGTATGCCATAGAAATCTTTATCTTTGCCTTGTTCAAATTTTTTCACCAATATTCCAAAAGTGTTCAACTAGACAAACATATTTTGGAAATAATGTGGTAGATATCAGCAACCAGAAGAAATTCTTGATGTTAAAAATTGTTGGAAAACTTCAACAATTTCCATTCCTTCCAGCAGTGTGTATGCAGACAGCAGAGTTCTGGTGACAGATAGAAAGGTTCAGATGTGCAGTCCTAATATGTGCTCTTATTTAAGAACTCTGTACTCTCTGAGATTTTTGACAAGGAGACATGACAAAGAAATTAAATAAAATTTTTAAAAAGCAGTACTGTCTGCATGTTCCACATCTGACTTTGAAGGGAGATCTAACATGAAGGGTAACATAAATCCTCTAGATGTGCCTTATGTAAAGAGCCTCAGAACAGAAGATAATATTCCAAAAAAGCATGTTACGCCTCTCAAAGACTAAATAACTAATCCATCTGATTCACTTCCTGATAGTCCTGCCATCCTCCATAGGCAAGCCAGCATCTTGTGGTCCAAGACATGAAAGTTGGACAACTGGTTGTAGGAAATCATTCAATATGACTTTAATGTTTGAAACATAGTCCTTTTGTTCTTCCTTCTTTTATTTTTTTTAAGCAAGCTGCTAATAATTTTGAGCAATTGTTCCTTACAGAACTTTTGTCTTTTCACAGACCCACAGAAACTGAAAATATTTGAAATCCAATATACCTTCTTAATCTTCAAAGCCTGGAGCATTTGTCCTGTCATGCTACAGCTTATGCTGGATCACTTACAGGTGACTGGCAGAGATTGTCCAGGGACTGTGCTCACCCAATGACCAGGATTATCCAGTGCTCGAGGCTACCAAGACTTTTCCTTAGTAGCACTGTGTTTGGCACAGTATTCAATACTTTCTRTATTTAAAAATGCCGTATTTTAATATTCAGTACAAATATGATATTCACAGCCAGTCTGGTAGATAACACTATCCATATCTGTATATGTTAGTCTGTATAGCACTTGCATCTGAAAGTGCAAATTTTGAGCATATTAAGCTTCACAAGTAGGCTAAATAGAATAAAYAAGGGACTTTTTTTTCTTAGTGGGTAATACCAAAATACTGAGACCCACGAATAATTGCTCCAGATGAGGGTAGGAGCTGGTGGAAGGATGTATCTGGAGCAGGGAAGAGGTCATCTGTGGGAAAACTTGGAAAACATATTGATGCATTCACTTATCCCTGTGCTCCATGGATACAAACTGTCACCAATGTTTGCCCGATGCGTTAACGAGCACGTTCAGGGGTTTTGGGGATGCTCGSAGGTGTTTTTAGTTGTGTCTCTGAGGCAGGTGGCACTAGATGGCACTATCTCAAGGGCTTTCACAGCTGTGGTGGGCGAGCAGCAGGCAGTCGCTCAGCCTGTTTGGTGGTGGTGGTGGGCGGGTGGCAAAGCAAGGGCTCAGAAGGCGAGGGAAATGATTTCCTTATGCTCGCTAATACAGCAGGATTATTTACAGAGGCACAGTCACCCCCGAAGGCAGGAGCTGCTGTCAGCTGAGCTCAGGGAGCACCAGCTTGGCTGTGACTTGGTCATGCCCACCTCTGTTCCCAGAGGGTGACAGATAATCTGGAGAAATGTGTGACACTTTACACATGTGATTTGAGGAGTTACGCAAGGAGAATGCTTCTTGTTTCCCCTCTAAAGAGAAGCTGATTCACATGCCCTAGAAATTAGATGATGCTTAGCAGAGGGACAACAGTATTTTAGTACATGTGTGTCATGTAGAGGAGATAATTATGTGATTAATTGCACAGGCATATGAGAAACCAATCTGTGCACTAAAATCTATCCTGTGATCCATCACAAACAAAATTTATTTTGACCATTCAAATAGATAGCCTAAAATATTCCTCTTGGTATGTTATGATAGGTTTTTTCTCTTCAAATATTCATTTTCTTGCAGCCTGCCTTCCATAACAATTTTATTTCCTTTTACAAAATTATCTGTCATGGAGCAAATCAGCATTCAATAGCAGTTGGATATTTTGTGACTTTTTAGATTGGCAAAAAGACCTTTTTACTCCTGAATATGAGTTTTTAGGATGGGACACACAGATCTCACTTTTAGCCCCAAGACAAGCTCTTTGAAGTGACATAATAAGTTCTATAAAGCATTTTCATGTCATTTGTTGAGATACTTGTATTTTGTTCTGCACTCAGAATATACCTGTGATATGTCTTATTGTCAGCTGGTGTAAAGATTGCTGCAAAGCTCTTGTACTGGGTTTTCTTTTAATTCCTTTTTTTGTTTTTAATAACTCCAGAATAAATTTATTGATATAGAACGGTGCAAGGGCTTTTTGTTAGGGAATTTTTATGTCTTCATTATCACTATTGTAAAGGTAGATAGGAATTGATCTTCATAATTAAAAAAGTTGAAAACCTTTCTATATTTACCATATACCACAAATGTAGTAAAATATACTGGGTTTATACATTCTCTTTGGAGGTTTATCATGTAGACTTTTCACAGCTTTACAGTTTCTGGCTTCAGGATATTTATTATTAAAACAGATTTCTTAGAAGTCTATGCTTCAGTATTATCATTTGGAATTCTTTCTTGTCAATCTGGGGCTACAGCTCTGACAAACAAGGAAAAGCTAAATCTTTGCTTTAGAAAAGGACTATTCAAATTGAGCATAAAATCCATTTTTTAGTAAATCTAAAACCACACAGCATCTGTGAAATGGAAAAAAGCCTAATGTGTGTGGTCTGGGACAGAGAAAATTATGAACACTGTAATTTCTGCAGTGTTTTCCTTGTATTGTGTGCATGCTGTGCTGGGAGCCTTTGCCTCTCAGGCAGATCACAGAAAGATGCAAAGGTCAAATCCAGCCAAAATCCCTGCTAGTGCACCTGAGGTGTTTGCTGAAACAGCAGGCAAGGACCAGGCTAATCAGGCAAGAAACTGGCTCCCTGTGAATGCCTGTGGTTTCTCCCTGTGTTTGGGAGAATTCCAGTATCTGTTGATGCAGATCTGCATGAGGATCAGCTTTAAAGAATTTGCATTACCTCACAATTACAGCTTCCACCAAGAAAAAGGGGTGATTTTTCTCTAATCCCTAATCATACTGAAATGGCTAAGTTTCAGTGTTTCTACAATTTCCTGAAGACTCAGTCAAAATCTCTTTACTTGTCCCTCTAAGTAGTATTCTTTCACTTCAATAAATGATAAACAAAATTCAGTTGCTCTATATGTTGCAGATATCCTCAAGCGCCTGCAGCTACTAAAGCTAATGACAGTGAGTTACTTCTGGTTTTCACTCCTAGTGCAATTTACCAGTCACACAACTTCATTTTTTTYCCCCATTTTGCTCACTTTGGTATTTGCACACATGTGAAAAATCCAATACAAACAATCTTCCTTTTGAACAACAGCACTAAAATGACTTTTACACTAGGTTATCTCCTTTAGCAGAGACACAGAACAAAAGTGATCATGAGTCTACAACGGTAGCATTCAAGGGACCGTATCTGCAAGAGGAGACATTTGGGCTCCCATCTCTACTTCACTTAACAAACTACACAAAATGCATTGCAGGCTTAGATCATAGGGCCAGAATCCTACAACTGGCCCTGCTGCTGTTTAAACTGGAGAAATGTCATACAAATGTAAGATAATTACAAACTACACTACATGCTTTCTCTACTACTTTCCATGGAAGAAACTATATCATATAAAAGATGCTTAGAGTGCTTTTCTGGGAGCTGGGAATTATGAGCTCATGTGTTTTTACAGGAAGGATTARCAGAGTCTGTGGAAGCTTAAAAGAAAAATGTGTTCAAGTCGTGTGCATATTGTATTTGTTACCTTATCTTCATGTCTGTTATTGGTGAAACCATGTTGAGGATAATTAATTTGGTTCTGGAAAATGTAGTGGAAGAAGGGCATTGAACTGGTCTGTCTTTAAAGAAGAACTAGAACAAAAATCAAATTTCTTTTAGTGAAAAACTTTGGGCACTCTCACTTTTTTAAAAGATCCAGTTAATACTTCATCTACGTAAGAATCATAGAATGATTCTGATGAATAATATTTCCATAGGTGGATTTTTGGTCAATCCAGGATTAGGGGCTAGGGTTAAGGCATAATAAAATCGAACATTTGGATTTTGAAGCCGGACAAATTAAAATTACAAATCAAGTGAACATGATCCATTGAGTGGCTATCTGATTAACCAAACTGTTTGCCAAGGGCTGCAGTGAATTCTTTTTATCCCTTTAAACCCAGGTCAAATACTTTCATTAAAATAGATCTACTCTAAATGGGAGATATTAAGCAGTTCCTCATGGTGCGTGTGGAATGATGCCCACAACCTCCCATCTGTCTCTGTGACCCAAAAAGGATCAAAGCAAACCTAGAAYGTAGAACAGCTCATCATCATGTCAGTCTCTTCCTGAGAAAAGGCCAGCCTCCTTCATTCTTGAGAAGAGAGGTCCCAAAAGTTTAACCCCAGGATGACATCTGGGCTCTGAAGGGCTCTTCCATGATGAAAATTCCAACATGCACCACTTTTCCTGCAGCACTTACATAAACTGCAGACAAGACCTGCTCTGCAGGCYGGATCAAGGTGGGCTGCTGCTGACTAGGAGGATGGGAAATGGAACCAGAACTCATCTCCAGGCCTTCCCYTCTGCTGGTTTGGGCAATGAGAGAAAGGAGGCAGTGGTAGTGAGGAGCTGAAGTGATGACTCAGGAACCCAACTAATATTACAGATTCTGTGACTATATCAACTGATAATCTATTTGATGTTGTTTGATTTTGTTAATTGTTTGGTTGGCTGTTGTTTTGGAACTTTTGGTTTTTTTTTAATGGAATCACAATGAATAAACTATCTTTTGGTGGCTTGAATTCAACTGATTTTTGATGTCTCTGGACAAATTTTTGGACGTTCCTAAGCCTGAGCAGGTTTCTTAAACTAGATCTATAAGGCATGGCCTGGAGGCATTCTTGGAGGCCAAAAATGGAACCAGATCAGCCAGGGGGTATAGTATCATTATGTTTATTTCTTTTGGAGTTCCCCTGTAATATTAACTACCTCTGTAGTGTTGAATGCTTCTGCTGCAGGGYGCAGTGGTAATGAATAATTGCACTCCCAAACTATTACCCTCCAAGGCAAACTGGGCACAAATACGTTGCATAGCACTAAACCTATCATCTTGATTATTTTTGTTTTACAGTTCAAAGCAACTGGCATAATACCAGAGATCTGTCATAACCCACCAGACWGTCTTAGAGCATACTGCTGAGAATATTCCAGGTTTCCTGGAGGTGGCATAGGCAAGCAGGATAGTGATGGAAGGTTATGCTGGCTTGAGGGAATCAAGTGTGATGTGATTTGGTCTGTGCTCTTTGGAGGCAGACTTTAATAAGATGTTCCTGAGTTTGGTGAGATGAGGTTTACGTAGTGTGAATAATCACAGTGGGTTATTTCGCAGAAGCGAAGTAGGAGCCGAAACTTTTCCCTTAGGGAAGAGTCAGGAAACGGTTTTCGGGGGAGTGTTCCTTCCTTCACTGAAGACCTTCCCTTTTGCATTAATAACTAAAATACTAAGAATTCATCAGATCCAGGATGTTGGCAAGGTGGGTTCACACATCCACTTTGATTTCTGTAAAYACCAGCTTGTACAACTGTTAGTTTGTCTTCTCTTCCATCTCCTCTAACTTTTTTTCATCAGCTCAGTGCTTCATGTCTGAAAATCTTCTARATTTTGAGAGTCCAGTTTTGAATCTTTAATATTTGACTGCTTGTGTTTCACTGGATAAATTCTGTGATCGTAGCAAGGGCTTGGAACACGGGCGTCAATAAACTGAAGCACTTCAAAGGGAATCAGAAAAAAATAACTCAGGTATTATCTCTACCAAGAAACCTTGTCTGGCTGATGCCCTCAGCCCATTGCAGCCATGACAACAATACCAGAGAAAATTGTAACTTCTGCAACTAGACTGTTCCTTGGAGCCAGTCACTTTTGTAAGTGAGATCAAAGTTATTTCTTAAAACCTGTGATCTAATCTCTTCTACTAGGCTACTTTCTGCTTTTAATTTCTTTAGTCGATGAAAGCTTGTCAAGAAAAAGTCCAGAAAATGACACATGTGGCATTAGTTACAGTGAAGCAGATGTAATAATTTTAAGTTCTTCAGAAATAAATTCTTGGAGCAAATGAAGTACTGATCAGCAAACCCATTCACAGGTTCAATTTGTGAGTAAATCAAAAGGCACTTGATAACCCTCTCSTTATGTGATTCTCAGATCTTTTGCTTAAACATTTTCTCACTCTGAAATTAATCAAGTCAATGAAATAAATCACAGGACACCATAGACTGCAACACACGTATTACTTGTTAGATTAAGCTTTCCTGGCTATTACCATGTCTCAAAATGGGCATGCCTAATACTCTTGATTCAGTCAGGAATTGGGAACAGGAGAGGGAAATTGCATAAGAACGGGGGGAAAGCACCAATTTCCCAGCACATGATATATGTGTTTAAATAACATCCCTGCACAGGAACTTGGTTGGTTGCCATGTTAACTATGACTCATAAACAAATGTGGGAATAGACACTCAGCAAGAGCTCAATGAGACCCAAAGGGAATTATTAATCTCTCTAAATTGCCTAATCTGAAAAAAAA
>NW_026623298.1:2074125-2090641 GCF_030028575.1 Malurus melanocephalus
TTCTGTTTATGAAACCCTGACTTGGCTGGAATAATTCTAAAAAGTCTTAATAAATTGTTATCTGGTGTGTTTACCTGATAACACAGGCAGATGGAGACATGCGTGACGATCTTCCATAACTATCAGTTTTCCCATTGGGCATGTCTTAGATCCGATTCTTTTCGTTGGTCTTCTCTGGGATTATCTCAAACTGAGGTTTGTTCTTTCATTTAGGTACCCTAAAGTGAACATCTTACACTGTTACCAACACTGAGAAAATGGAAAGGTTTCTTCCAAAGTCTAAGTACCACTGGGAATGTCAAAACACAACCACCCATATTTCTCAAGATAATCTTTGTTTAATGGAGAGGTTTTGGGGAATGTGAAGGGGGCAGTCCCGAGTTAGCTTCTCTCCTTAGAAGGGAGATTTTATGTGGTAGATCCAGACTCCCACTGGGTAAGTGAATATATGGAAATCTCACACTTCCTCTCCTTTTGCTAAGAAAAACAAAGTCAGCTTTGCTCTTTGATTTGTGGAAGGGAGGAGAATTCCTTTCAAATCCTGTCCGAACAAGGAGAAGAGACTGTGGGTRGGCTGGAGAGGCCATCACAGAGAGTCTGAGGGTAAAACAGGCATATTTAAAGGTGATGCCATTGTATTCTTGAGAGCTGTGACAAAGCAGTAAAACTCCTCAGAGACTGGCTCCAGGTTGCCCAACACTGCAGTGCAGGAGCGCAGGGAACAGGAGTACTGCAGACATGGAGACAGATGCTGATGAGGACAGCCACCTCCACTCCAAACCAGGGCTGCAAATCATCACTTGCACCGACTGCCAAAGCTGGGAGTGGAGCAGCTTGGGATGGTTGAAGGCACTCCAGAAGGAGCTGGTCGGAGCAAGTCACATACCAAGGAACCATGGTGCAGCATGGTGCTTGCTGGACAGTCAGACCCAAATAGATTGCAAATAGAAGATCTTTAAGGTSYATTCCAAMCCAASCTTTTCTAGGATTCTATGATTCTGTACAGCTGAGCTCCCTGTTGCGCTGTGTGTGTACAGGCAGGGAGCCAGCCAGGGGCTSTCCCTGCCAGCACCTGAACTCTGACCAAATTGCCTTTCATAACCCTGGCTTTTGTGTAATATTATTCTGTAATAGCCTGCACTAAGTCCTAAGCATCATGCTATATGAGTTTCTCTGCAAAACACAGCTGGTTCTTGTGGGGGTCTTGTAAAGCARTGATTTCCCACATATTGCTTGTTATTCATAATTCCCCAGATATTTCCTGGGGAAGGGCTATCAACAAGCTGGAGAATTTAAATGTCTATAAACAATCCATTGCTTAATAAAACCCAAACCTCTGAAATGGTCTGTGCTGTAATGTGGTTGTGTGAACCTCTGGTAATGTCCCTACTRAACCAYAGAATCATAGAATATCTCAGGTTGGAAGGGAYCTGTMAGCATCATCAAGTCCAGTGCAGGACTACCTARAACTAAATYATATGACTAAGGGTATCATCCAGATRCTCCTTGAACTCTGACAGGTTTGRTACCCTGACCACTTCCCAGAGGAATCTATTCCAGTGACTGCCTTCTCACTGAAGAAGTGAGTTTTGAGTCTAGGAAAGGAGCAAGGAGCTGATGAGGGGTCTAGAGGGTAAATCCTATAAGATACAGCTGAGGGAGCTGGATTTGCTTAGACCTGGAGAAGAGAAAGCTCAGGRATAACCTAATCATTCTCTACAACYACTTGAAAGGAGKTTGTAACCAGGTGGGGATTGKCTTCTACTCCCAGGTAACCAGTGGCAGGACGAGAGGATATGATCAGCTACTCCAGGGGACATTTAAKAATGGTCTAGACATTAGGAAGAATTTCTCCACAGAATGAGTGAATAAACATTGGAATGGGTTGCCCAGGGAGGTGGTGAAATCACTGTCCCTGGWAGTTTTTAAGGAGAGACTGGATGGGGCATTTACTGCCATGGTCTAATTGATCTGAGCATGTTTGGTCATAGGTTGGCATTGATTTTCTCTGAGGTCTTTTCTAACTTAATTGATTTTGTGATTCTGTGAATGTACTAGTGAAGGTAGTGACACCAGCTGTGTCACATCTTACAACTTGCTCATCTGCAAACTTGCTGTGATTTCTGTTCAGGATATGGGGACTATCCTGAACAATAGGTCTCTCCCATCTCTTATTCTCAGGAGGTATCACCCCTTGCTGCAGAGTATTTGAATGAAGCCACAGCTGAGGTTATAACACTGATGCTAACAATCATTTTATGTCCCTTTGTGGAAAAGAAACCATTTCTCATGAAAAAATGGCAGCTCCCAAGACTTTAGGATTTGAAAAAGTATTATGTGCTTTTTTTCTAGACAGTTGTTTCTCTACCTCTGTATTGCTGTACCCTTTCTGCTTAGCTTCAATATTGTCTGTATTTCCAACTTAAGAATTTAGAAGCATGTATATGTTTTAAATGATCAAATTTTATGAACAAGTAGATGAGAGCATACTAACAAAGCAAATCTGTGATAACTTTGTTTGAAATAAACTGAAACCACCGTAGGCTTCTTACTTTGCATTCACTAGCAAAAACCATTCTGTCTGCTCTTTCTGCTGCCAGCAGTGGTAACAGTTCACTTTACTGAAAGAACCTAATAATATAACTTGGCTTGGAAAGTGTRGTCTTTCTCTACCTTGCAGCTGATGCACAGCTGCTGAGCTGATTTAGAGATTGATGCTGCATTCCAACTGCAGATGCTGCTCCATGTGGTGCAGCTGCCCAGGCCTGAGGCTGTAGCTGAAGCCACCAGGGAGCCTAGCAGTGTTTACTTCTGAAAGTGTTTAGATTTATTTTCACAGGATACTCTCCAGGACCATAAAACACAGCAAGGGCAGGTACTAGTCAGTGGCTTTCTCGCAGTCCTGAACAGTAACTCTGCACTAATAGTTAAACTGCTTTTGGTTTTTGTCTCTCCAGCTGTACCAGCCTGAGGCGGTGTGAACATTTGTGCCTGTGTCAAGGATGGAGCCACCTGTCCCTTCTACCCATGAGCCAAAAAGGCTCCTGGCTCCTCGTGACACAGCTCTTCCTTGGATTCCTGATATTCGATAACTTCCTACTGCTGCACGTAAGGTCATCCCAAGAAACTGTAATTGTGAGCCCTTTCTTGGAGATTGATTGGTAATTGCCTGTTTGYTCCTGGCACTGTTCTCTCACTTACTTTCCAGTCATTCACCATTTATGATCTTAGTAACTTTCTCCTCTGCTCCCCTCCCCTGTTGTCCCTCAGTTAATACATCAATGTCTCCTCTTTCAGCTCCTCCTCCCCATAGCAGAGTGGCAGTTTATATCCCAAGCTGCAAATTTTCCACTTTCTCTTCCCAGCCTTTAAAAGAAGCTTCTGTTCAATGAACCAAAGAATTCTGTCACCGTGAGAACACAAACCACCTCACCTGAACAATACCACACAGTTAGAAGAATATTTTAAAAAAGAAAAAAAATTACTATCTAAAACCATGGCAGGGTTGAAAGGGACTTGGTGACCTGAAGTGGGAGGTGAGCCAAAAGTCTGTGTTATCTTGTCTACCSTTTTTTGGACATCTTTTCCAGAAGAGTTAGATTAACTGTTATAGAAATTTACTTCTGTCTAGTATTCCCAATCCTAGCCTCAGCAGAGCTATGGGGAAACCACAACAAACTTACAGCAAAGTTGTTTCATTTGGTATTATGGCTATTTGTTCTTTGYGCTAATTTCCACCAAGGGCAAAATGCAACCTGGAACCCAATCTAAATTCAAAATGTCTTTACAGATCTGGTGAAAGGAGGCACAGCAGGAAGCTTTGTATTTAAAATTTTATACCAGTCCTTGTTTTAGACGTGCAGCAAATAGATCTGTGACATCATACTCCCTCCTTTTCTCCTCAGATGATGGGCAGCATTAATGTGGTTTGGGGTCTGCCAAAGACTAATCTTTTGCTTCAGTTTTGCCCATGGGTTGGTTTGAGAGAAGGCTGGTTCCCTACTCCAGCTAATTAWGCCACTGCTCGCCATCAGAGCTCTCTGCAATAATGCCCCGCAGCAGGAGAGAAAAGGAAAGCCTTGTGGAGCCTTGGGAAGGAGAACAGTGGCTGCATTAGCAGTGAATGTAAAGTAATATCAGGCAAGTGCTCCTCTATTTTGTATTACATCCCACACTGCTACAGCTGTTTCTCCTTGCTAGGAACAAAAAAACAAATTAAATATCTAAATAAATAAATAAGGCACGTGCTTCTCACAGCTACTTATAGTTTACAGCTCTATTTCCTCTTCTACTAAGCTAAGTGTTGTGGTGGAGGCATTATGTAAGCTATTCTTCCAGTGCCTCATCATTGTTGTCTAGTCTTAAATGTGTACTGTTTCTTCATCACAGAAGGAGAATAATTTAAAATTAAAACAGATATTTTATTGATGTGTCCTGTTCATCATGGAATAGTTAAAGATTAAAAACTAGAAGAGATTTGATTGGAGAAAGTGTGGTTGAAGAGACTGAAAGCTGCCTGGGCCCAGGTCCTGGCCCTCAGGCACATTTGATTACACCAAAATAATTCCTGGAAATGTTTGTTCAACCTATTTGTTAAAAGCACTGGAGATTGCAGTTCTACAAGCTCCCCAGGCTGTGTACATCAGCACTTCATCATCCCTGTGATTAGAAACTCCTCTTTCAAAGTCAGAACTACATTACCCTTTACTGCAATTACTCTCTTTATTTTCAGTGCACATAGGGAATAATTTACAACTGCTCCTTCTACGAAAACTAGTTAAACACCATTATTATGCCTTTTGATCTTTTCCAGACCAAAAAAATTCTTCCAGTCTTTCCTCACAAACCACACTGTCTCTTAATCCACCAATTTATTTTTTTTTTCTTGCTCCATTTCTTTCTCTATCTCTTCCAGATGGTCTGAATTGTTCTCAGAACCAACTCACCTCAGCAAAAGGTGTAATTCAGGTCTAGATTTAAATCCAAGATCAGTCACATAGATTTATTTATCWGTAAAGTATGTCTTCACAAGTGAGGAGAGTGTCTTCCCTCCTCACAATCCATGGAAATCCAGMTAATCCAATCAGTGGAGTCTAGAGYTTTATTCAGATTATCCTGAAGTAGACAGATTTAGTCAGCTAAGTAACTCTGAGGACTCCACCGGGTTTATTGATCAATCTCAGTGATCCATGTCACATCACCAGCCCTCTGTCTAAAATGCYCTGTGACATCTCAACATGTAGAGATGGCCTCAGGTGTTTATGTTCAGGCAGCCAATATGAGCCCRCAGCTGACATGAAGATTCTTACACTGCAGGATCGAGGTCAGGCACAGATTCAGAATGTCACTGTCTGACTTGTTCCAGGAAGGGGAGGAGTTAGAGGTGACAACAGGTGCTGTACAYACAGTCTCTGGTGATAAATACTATACATCCTGTGATAAAAGGATGGTCATAACTTATTTGTCTCTAGAAAACAATTATAATGTCCACAAGTAATCAAACTTATCAGCAGAAAATAATGTTCTGGGGTCTTTTTTTTTTCATTCTGGGTATTATATCACAATTCTGACATTCTGGGACAGCCTGTGCTGGAAGCTGGATTCCAGAATAAAAAATTACTTTTATTATTTGAAACTGAGGATGTGTAGATGTTTGCTGGTGCAAACAAATGTGAGATTTGCTGACTTCTCYATCTTTTCGCTTACAAGATGTTGGCTGTTGTGACAGCTAAATCACCCTTCTCTTCCTGCAGCACAGACACATACACAAATTAAATGACTGCTTGCAGTTTCTGTGTTTACACTTAAAAAATTTCATTAATAAAAATGGATGGTCTTTCAGAGTTAATTCAATCTGGAAAGATTAATTTCTCCAGGGGTGGAAAGTAATATCAAGAGGATCATTTGAGCTAGCGCTGTATAGGACATAATGAATGAAAGCTATCACTCAATTAAAAATAAATTTCATAGAATCATAAAATGGTTCGAGTTAGAAGTAACCTTAAAGATCATCTCATTCAACCCCTGCTGTGGGCAGGAACATCTTCCACTAGGTCAGGCTGCTCAGGGCCCTGTCCAGCCCAACTGTAAACACTTCCAGGGATGAGAGATCCAAGAGTCCCCTGAGTAACCTGTCTACAGCGCTTCACCACTAAGTAAAGAATTTTTTCTTAATATCTAATGTAAACTCTTTCAGTTAAAACCATTGCCCTCTGTCGTGTCACTATCTGCGCACRTGAAAAGCGCTTCCCCCTCTGTTCTGTAAGCCCCTTTTAGGATAGTGGAAGGCTGCAATGAGGTTTCCCTGGAGCCTTCTCTTCTCCAGGCTGAACAACCCCATCTCTCTCAGCCTGTCTTTGTAGGAAAGGTGCTCAGCCCTCTGATCATCSTCATGGCCCTTCCCTTGAYCCAYTCCAARWTGTTCACATCTTTGTTGTGCTGAGGACCCCAGAGCTGGATCCAGCACTCCAGGTGGGGTCTCATGAGAGATGAGTAGAGGGGCAGAATCACCTCACTCAGCTTGCTGGCTGCTTTTGACAAAACCCAAACGTGCTTGGCTGTAATTGGGCTGTGAGTACCCATTTCTGGCTCATGCGGCTTTTCATCCATGAGAATCTGCAAGTTCTTGGCAGGGCCAGTCTTAATGACTTTTGCTCATCTGTACTCATATCTGGGAATGCCCCAACTCAAGTGCAGCACTCAAGTGCAGCACCTGCAGAATGTCATGAGGTTCTCATGGGCCCTCTCTTCAAGTTTATCTGAAGCTTCCTCCATGTACCATTTTGGATCAGATGCTCACGTGGGAAACAGTGCACAAGATGAGTAAAACAGGGAGGTTAGAAATGAAATCTGAAGACAGGACAAGCTCTGAAGCTCAACAAAAACCTGTAGAACCACACCAAAACTGCTGTAGATATTGTGATATATGGGAAGAGCATGCCAAGGGTACGAGAGAACAAGGATGACTCAGTAAGCAATCTCTTACTGGACTGTCTAGGTGAAAACCCCTCTTCTACTAATAAAATATCAACCCTTCCAAGTAGATTTAATATCTTTGCCCTCCTCTGGGTGTTAGCTTGAGGCAGTTCAGAGGGGATTAACTGTTTTCCAAGGAAGTGATGCTGTGTTAGGGGAACAGAGACTTGCAGTCAGCATTAAGTAACTGGACAATCGCTGCACCAGTCAGGCCCTTCACCAGTCTCACTCTCTCCTCCACAGGTTTTTGCAAGTGGTTTGTTTGCACCATTTCTCTCCTCCTGACCTAAGAAAATTCACTCTTGTTTCTGCTCATCCTCCTGAGCACTTGCAGTATTTGTAGATATTTAACCAGGTAATTCGAGTTGGTATAATTTTTAGCTCACCTTAAGTAACTTATTTCAAAACACAACAAACAAAAACATGTTATTCTGTATTGACATTTTTGCTCATGAAAAACCAGACAAAAAGCGTAGGAAACAGAATTGTGGGTAAACATTTGCTGAACTAAAAAAGCTTTTTCCATCGCCTAGCAAGCCAATCAACAAAATTTAGCTCCACATTCCAGAGAGTCCATGTGCGGTTTTGAGTCCTCAGCTGTGAGTTTGACAACACTTTCTGCCTGACACACTGTACAATACTGTTGGTCAGTTCCAGGAAGAAACTGGATGTGAAAATACCCAGTGAGACTGATCATATTCTTAAGTTTGTTCTCCCGAGGCATACTTAGCTACACTTTGAATAATGTTTCAGTTAAAACTTGCTTTTTCCTTTTGGCAGATGAATAACAAGTACTTATTGGTGTAGTGGTTCATTTTATAAGCTTTAGAACAATGTTGTAGCCTTTCTACCAACACTGTTGTTTCTTGTRTTCATAACTAAATTCAGTGCAATGAATGAATTTAATTGCTAACCCATGCTAGTAAATTTGGCATTTGTAAGTGAACACTGTCTCCAATCCTTTTGCCCTTCTGTTCAGAAATATATCAGCTACAGAYACAAAATTGAGGGAAATGACATAAAATTGGAAGCTGCCGGATTAAAAAGACATCTTTCTGCTTTAATTTGGTTTTATAATTATTTTCTTTTTTCTTCCTTTTTCTGCCCACTCCTTCTCTCAAGATGCTCAATGCTTATCCTCAGTCTGTTAAATTTCTATATATTAAAATATTGAACCCACTCTTGTTTGCCTACATGTATATTGAAATCCAAACCTTTTCCTGGAAATCAAGATACTCAGGAGGAATGCAGTATTTTCTGACATTGATACTTTGTTGTTCTGATTTCTGCCATATATTCAAACAGTTTAGGCAGTGTTTTGCTAATCATTGCTTGAAAGCCACAGTGAAAATTCATGCCATGCAACAGGTTTCCAACCTGAAGTAAGAAGCAACATCAGCCGTCACTGCTGCAACCCTCTGCAAGGAGTGGTATGGCTGTCCCCAGATCAGCTTTTTTTTAAAGCTCAACAGAGGTGTCAGCAGCAGGGTCAAAAAAACATCTTGTTTGGGTTAGAACCTCAGTTATTCCAAAAACAAGCTCATCAAGACAGTGGAGAAAATCTAGATTTAGCTAAACCTGCCTGTAAGTCTTCAAAAGAAAGGGTTCATGAGCTTAAAATGACAAATTAAGAGCTGCTTTCATCTTAGTTCATCTGACGGTTCAAACTTTTGCAAAGGCCTTCAAGGTTTTGCATTATGGAGTAAACATTTGAAATTGCTCAGGTTGTTACTGTTATTTTAAAAGAAATATTTCCCATGCTTCAGTTGACAACAGGCTTTGCTGTTTCAAAGTGTTCCAGGTTTGGCTTGAATAGTCAATTTTCTTCTTAGGAGCTGGTACAATGCTGTGTTTTGGATTTTTATGAGTATGATATTGATAACATGGTGATGCTTTAGTTGTTGCTGAGTGGTGTTTACTCTTAAGTCAAGGGTTTATCAGTTCCCCGTGTCCTGCCAGTAGAGCAGGTGCACRAGAAGCTGTGAGAAAGCACCGCCAGGACATCTGACCAAAGTGGCTGAAGGGATGCTCCGTAGCATAAAAGTCATGCTTGGTGTATGAAAAGGAGGGACATGTCTGGATGGGGCCAATTACTGGTCTGGGATGGGGTGGCCATAGGTCAGAGGATGGTGAGCAACTGTGTTATGCAACTCTTGTTTCTCTTGGGTTTTATTTCTCTTTCTCTTCTCTTTCCTTTTTGTCATAATTACCATTTTTTTTTTTATTTATTTCAATTATTAAGCTGTTCTTATCTCAGACAACAAGTTTTACTTTTTCTCTGAGTCTCTTCCCCATCCCACTTGGGAAGGGAAAGGAGTGAGTAGCATTATTGCCAGCTTAGTTGCCAGCTGGGGTTAAACCTCAACTCAAAGTAATGATAATATGCCCCCGCCAAAGACTGTAAAATTCGGTAAATGATTCTCTACTTCTCCTTACCAAGCACTTTGTGTTCCACTGGTGGAAAGTGCCACAGAGTTTTCTATTGTGATAATTGCTACTATTAAAACTGAATTCAACTTAGATGGGGATACAGTATTTGAAGCAAAACTGTGGCTAAATAAAATTGACTTTGTGTTATCCTCCAAAGCATTTCTAAACATGTCTAAGAGAGATATCAACAGCTGAGGCACTGAACTCTGGGAGCACATGTTATTTTTGCTTAAGAACATTGCTTGTCATTTTGTGTAAAGAAAATAAAGTATTTTCGTTGCTTCTAGGACTTCCAATCACTCTGTAATCTTATAAAAATTCCCAGCAGTCTTCTGCAAAGGAACCCAAATAAAATATTGTGCCTTGGAAGAGACCCACGAGATTCACCAAGTCCAACTCCTGGCCCACTCAAGAGTCACACCACATGCCTGACAGCATTGGCCAAATGATTCTCTGTCAGTCTTGATGCTGTGACCACTTCTCTGGGGAGCCTGYTCCAGTGCATGAGCACCRRTATGCAAATTAGGAAGAAAACRCAGAAGATTTATATTGCGTGTTTAATAGACAGCCGACTTCACATATTACCATCAAATTTTTCAAAATATCCATAATATAATTTAATTAAATCATTAAAACTTCTCCCTTCATTTCTGTAATCAATTCTCAGGTCCATCTTCTGCTATCCACAACTTCTCTTTTGGCTGAAGTCTCATTTTCATCATCATTAGAAAAAACATTTACTAATAAGATAATTTTCTTTGTGTGGGCAGGCATCTGCTTCCAATTTAGCTTTCAGAAGCCTGACAGAGTCTCCATCAGCTTACAATAATATGACAGTGCTCTTCTTGCTGTGCTTCACAGAAAGAATATTTTCAAAAATTTGATACATTCAGATATATTGAAAATTATAGTTTTGTTAGTTCCCAGTGTGATTGCCTCATAGCGATAGGCTATCATGTTATAGACACCTTTTTGGAGAGGACAAACAAGCTATTCTTACTGTGTCATTTATTCTGTTTGAAATTAGGAAAGCACTCTAACACYTTAATATTATTAAAACTCTATAATATATATGTATTATATATATATTATAATCTGGTACAAAAAGGTCAGGTATATGCCAGCAGGAGAGTTTATCACAGCAGAAAGTAGAGGAAAAAGAATACAACCAGTACACTATGGATATAGATATATATTCTCTGAAAACTCAGAGAATTGTTTCTAAGCCTCCAGATTGTATCATTATTGTTAATATTTAAAGAGCAACTAAATAAATAAAAGTTTCCAGCAGCAGAGAACTGAGGGTGTGAGCAAGCAAATGAAATCTCAGCATCTCACCAGCAAAACAGATTTTTTTCAAGCTTGATTGAGGGAAGTTTTCAGGAACTGCACTACATTCAGGCAGAGAAGATTTGTTCAGGCTGGATGAGCAGTTTTTAGCTAAGCAATGCTGATGTATAYATTGCACCAACTTTGTACTTAGAGTAATTCAACTTGCAGTGTCACACGTCTGTTCATRCACAATACATTTATGTGAAATAACTAAAAGCCATTTAAGTAATATGGAAATAAGTTGGAATCTGGAGGACCTAAGGAATCTGCTTTATGATACACATTGTCTTAAGGGTCATACAAATTGTTTCAAAAAATTTATGCAAAATATATGATTACAGCATTCTTTAATGTACCTTACCACTTCTTTCTTATCAACTACCAAACAAGAAATTTTGCTTGGATTTCTAAATGATTCTTCATCTTYATCTGATTAGCTGGGTTTTGCTACTGTGAAAGCTGAGGACAAAACCACGAAAAATTTAATAATAAGGGAAAAAACCTAATGCTTGCATAAAGGATCAAAATCAAAATGTAAAATATATTCAGTCTTTTCTAGGTCAATTCATATTCTGCTCTTATTTTAAAAATTAACATAATTTCAATAGCAGCAGTCCAGGGAATTCCAATTTACATCACTGTTACATTTTAGCCATTTATATTCTGATGCGCTTTAAAGATTGTATTTTCTGATAATGGTTTATTTTCATTAGTTGCTTGCTATTCCAACAGCATCAGCAATTTTGTTACTACTTGAAACTGTTATATAGGAAAATGTTACATTTACTTTAAATTTAACCATTGTTTTCCTTCAGAGGGGCATAAATCTTGAAGATGTCTGTAAAATATTGTTTTAATTCCAACGAAAATGGGCTGAAGTAGGTGACAGCTCATTCTCATACAGAATCTAAAACTACTCTCATTTACACTTTAGAGTCTATAATGCTGTGCCAACTCTGAATATTGCTGGGAAACAAGGACCAAATACTTGACTGCATTTGTAATCATTTTGGGTCAACTAAAACAACTAAATAAGCCAACTTTATTATAAGGGTAATAGAGAAAACACAGGAGTAAAATAATCAACTTTTGCKCTTTTAGAGCTTTAATGTAAAAGTAATACATTACAGAACTGTTTACGTCTGTTCCATTACCAATGGCAAAAATATTAAATAAAGATGAATATCATTAAACCTACGTGTCCAAAATGCAAGATGGAAAATGGTATTTTGCTAACTCCAGCTGATGAATAACTTACACATCGAAATGACAGGGAAGGTCATGTGTTGGATCTGCACTGGTACTGTTCAGTATCCTGGGTACTGCAGAGTATCCCACACACTTTGCAATTACCAGGAAGCAGCAATGACCGTGGATATGACCTGTCCATAGTGGGGGAGTTGGACTGTATGAATTTTAGCATCCCTTGCAACCCAAACCATTATATGATTTAATGATTCTATGTTCTCATTTTGATTGTTCCATAACACCAGCACAGACTATGCCAAGTTAATTTTTTTCCTTTCAAAAGCTGCCAGTGTATGACTCTATAGAACACATTTAATATAAGAAGGGAAGAAAACTTATAAATGGCTTAACAGACAAGAGAGTAATTCCCTGCTTTCTCCTTGAACATGCTACTTAATGTCTAATAACTTTCTTGTAAGACTCTAGGAAACTTATCGGATATTTAATGTCATTTTATTTGGAGCAAACAGTCACGAAATGGTGGATATTTCCCCTAGTTCTCTTATCCTTTGACCGTGAAATCTTGATTTAGTTACACACCCAGATATTCCTTCAGGCTATTGAGTACTAAAGTACTCCAGCAAAATCTAGGAGAGATAGCACAATAGATCTGCCTACAGGACATTATTTCCATTAGGAGTAATGTTCTGCGCTGCAGAAAAATGCATTAATAGCACTGCATTATAATGTTAAAACGGGGTTACTGGTGCATGTCACCACTCAGCACAGTTCATTATCCTATGATTAAGTACGCATCAAGATAAGAACAGATTTAGAGATACTTTTCTAAACAGCTGAAAAACTTCTGAACAGTAATACAAAAAACTTTCAGATAAAGGGCTTTGCTTTTCTTGCATTTTGTGTTTTCTTTTGGAAATCCTACATACTCATTATGTTCCTTTTTTAAGGATTTAATGACAATCAACATTTTCTACAAGACAATGAAGGAGTAGAGGAAAATAACACTAAAGAAAAAGACATGTTAACATTTCATCCAAGGCAACATTACTCATTAACAGCTTCACAGCATTCAGAACTATTTTGACAGAAGTAATGTGCGCTCCCTTCTTTTTTTCATGCATGGATTAAAACTCTAATTAGTGCATCTGTAGAAAAATCACCACCTAATATACAAATGCCTGTCCATAGATGATTTTTCTCTCTTCCCTGCAGTTCACATAATAGTCTCAATTCTTCCATGGTGTCAGGGAGACTAGTGAAATTTCATTACAGCATCATCTCATTTTATTGTGTAAGTCTGTGGCTATTAGATAAGAAAGTACAACATCAAATTTATTCTTGCAGCCACAGTATAATTTGGAGAGTTCTGCTTTGTCTGAAAATGTTGGAGACCTCTCCATTTTCTTTTCTTTTTTTTCAGGAAGTGCATTGAGATTTACTGCTGTAATGTAGGGTACATCCATGGGGGCAGGGACACATTTTAGTTGTTCCTGTGGACTGAGGTAAGAGGGACACCTACAAGTGACAACACCGAAAGTGACGATGTGAAAGCTCAGCTGTGTATTTACACATGCTGGTGTTTCTCACAACACCATCATGTGCCTCCRTTCCCAAAGTGGCAGTAACATTTCAAGATCTCATTTTGCAGCAAATCGCCTTCCATAAAAAAAATCAGTAGGAATGACTGGTAATGAGGCAGTTAGTAGGTGTTAAAAAATTCAGACAGCCAGAAGAAGTTGCCTGGCTATATGGTATTGCCTAYTGCTAGAAAATTATAAAAACCAAGACAATTTACTTCCATAATGAAGCAAATAACACAGAGATACAGCTGGYACTGGTTTCCTTAAGTGCTCAAGGTAGACATAATGGTGGATGGTTTCTTCACACTAAGATATCCTTGTAAGATAGCAACAAATTCGTAGGTGTTTCAACTTTTTAAAGCAATAATTGGATAAGGAAAAGCTCATACTTCTCCCCTATTTCTGTTTGTTGTTTTCTCTTTCCTTTTTTATTTTCCTCTTTTTCTTCTTTCTTCTTCATTTTTGTTTTCTTTATTTGTTCCTTTTTCCTTTTCAGAGGCAAAACACGAATTAGAGCCCACTATATCAGTGCTTCTGTGACATCAACTGTCTAGATGTGGCTCTTGACCCCAGCATCCATAGCTGGGGCTCTCTAYATCTTCCAATCACCAGTAATTAGTCATCAATATTCTGAATATAGGGAATAAACATGCATATTCAAATGCACAGAAGTGGAGAACTAAGAAAGCAAAAAAATGCATAAAGTTAAAATAAAATTATTAGTAGCAGTCAAGGATTCATGAAATACTAAAAGTTTGCAATTGCAATGGTGTTGGTGTTCAAGATTATTGGACACTATTTTATGACATAACAATTTGAAATAAGACCAAAAAAGAAATTAAAAAAATTGCAAGTGCATCTTTTAGTACCAAAATACACTACATATTTCAATTCATAGTTCTATACAAATATCTGTGCAGTTTGCTCTATCTTAAAAGTGTAGAGATTTATAATCATAACTCCTCCAGTACCTGAAGAAAGCTCACTCTGTTTGAATGGGGAAATRAACCCTAAAACAATGAAGGCAAAGATCCATATGGATATTTGGACTTTTCTCCTAACACACCTAGGACCTAAGAAGAAAAGTTWTGTGCCAAAATGTATTTGTGCATTCAAAAGCTTTATCTTCGCATCTTTCTGTGGCTGAATAAAAAATTGAAGATAAGTTTCCTAAATCAAAGTTACATGCCTGAGTCCAAGACTTGGCTCCKTTTTTACTTCTTTTYCCCCTACAGGAGGGAAGGAATGTTTACTTGGTCTGCATACCCATAAAYAGAATAAATGCTACCAAATATTTTAGGGTAATTCAAAGCCTTTATGAACTAGTCATTATGACAACATCAAAAAAAGACAAAGAGCAACACCATAAGTTAAGCAGAACCATAAGTTCTGACCATGCCCACTCTTTTCCAATTAAAGAATGAAAAATATTATGGGGGAAAAAAAAAAGAGAAGAAAATGAAATGGCAAATTAGTGCCTGGAGGACACTTCAAAAGGGAAGAAATGACGAATGCCATTTAGAATTCCCTGCTTGATTTATCTGCAATATTCATAAGTGTGTGTTTATCCAAAAGCTTTGTCTCGGATCAGGCAATTAATTAARCTAGAGAAGATCTCAAGCAGGGAGAGATGAGAGTTGTTAATGGTGTAGAGCTGAGAATCAAATTTGTCTCTGCTGGGTTTTTTGGGATGCATTCCTCTGTTTGCACTTYTACAGCACTAGGAAGATGTGAGATCCATGGCTAAATAGTACAACAAGCAATATGCAGACCAACCTCTTCAGAATCTGAACAGTTACCACTTGTGCTAGTGCCAATATTTCTCAGCTTGAGCAAAAAGATGATTGCACATAAGCGTATCTTCACTTCTTTGGGCATATGAGCACAAAGGAAGTGAGTCAGTCCATTTCACTTGAGAGTAAATGTGGAAGTAGGTTATGTTCTCAATCCAAAGTCAAAGCTGAAAAATAAGAAAAGGCAAGACAAGAGAAAAACAAGATCAGCACTGGTGAAAACCCTAAGGGTGAGGGTGAGATGGTTTTAAATTGTCACAKAAAGTGGTGGAAAGCACAGAATTCAAAACATGGCAGCACAGGAAGGAACAGGTTTCAAGTACATCCTTTCAGTTTTGATTTGGACCTTTCAGAGCACAGAAGCCAGTCATACACTCCCCTTGAGACTATAAGGGAGCAGGGGCTTTGCCAATTACAGAAGAATTTCAACCTCCTTTGCAAATATTTCAGATTTCTACAGCGCAGATCAAATACTGGCCTCTTGTCCCAAGCGCTGGGACTGCAGTCTAGTTTGGTGCTTTTGTAAACTGCACCAAATCAGGCTCCATAAAGCCTCTTCTGGAAATCCAWATCCTACATATCCAGGCAGGACTTGACTCCAGACTTTGATACTACAAGACCTYTGTTCCACTATTTTTGTTTAGAGTTACATGCTCAATGTTATCTATCTTCACATTAGCAGTTTGAATCCACAGATGGCAACTTTTACCAAAACCATTCCTCTCTCTGAGTGATCYATAGGAATTCACTTGCCTTCTTTGGAAGTCAATACATCTTGGCAAAAAGTCTTGCCAAGAATTAGCATAAATAAGGTAATTATTACTTTTGTCCAATGCACCTGGATATCTCATGACACCTGTAAAGGCTGCTTTTCACTGAAACACGAGTGTTTGAAAATCATTAAAATCACCTTGATAAAAACATTTATATTGGTAATTCCAACAAAGAAATGCAGTCAGTGCATGTCTAGATACTTGGAAAAGCAGAGGAAGTGCTCACAATAAGTAGATACGCCCCTGTGCAGCTGCAGTTTGCTGGGGATGTAGTCTTAAAATTAGAGATAGATCACTAATTAAGATAAAAACGTTTGAAATTCTGTGATACTGCTATAAATGGAAACCAGCTAATGCTATTATCATTAAATACTAAGATCTTTTAAAAATCCCCTTTCTCACAGATCAGCTTTAAAATGTAACT
>NW_026623298.1:2091062-2136898 GCF_030028575.1 Malurus melanocephalus
ACATGCCATCAGCATGCTCATGGAAAAATAGTCTGAACTGAAGAACTTTCAATTGCGTTAGATATGCAAAAGGAATAGACACAAACTATTTGTCACTAAAATAAATTTATCATTCCACTGTTGCTGGAGTAAGGACTCACCATTTACAAGATAATGGAATATTTACTGGCCTATCTAGTGAAAAGATATTCAGTGATACTCAGCTGAATAATTCTACAGGCAGGTGATGTCACCTTTTTTGAATTGCTGTCAAAAGTAAATGCTTGGATGTCAAAACAAACAGAAATCAAAYAAAAATTGCTAAATGGATAGAAGAGACTAAAATCAGTAAAGCAAACACAATTGTTTTCCCACAAAATATTTGTTGTGAATCAATATTGATTATTGAAATSCTGGTCCTAAAGCTAAGAGACTAAATATTTTTGTATGTTTCTATGAGTCTGYCATGAAAGAGCATCTCAGTCAAGGACAAATTCAGTACTTAAAAAGGATTTCCGTTAACTTTTCCTCCAAGGAGTTGCTCTTCAGCAGGAAAGAAGAACCTGGTTCAGGACATCTTGTTTTTCAGGTAAGTAGAAGATCATAGACTACTTTGTAAGTGAAAAGCATCTCTTCACTCATCACCCCACAGAAGCCAGAACAGAAAAACCACAGATAAATTGTGACTAAATGTAACTGTACATGGGTATCTACCTGTGAATCAGATGCCTGAGTTCAAGCTGTGATCAATGGAGATTTAGAGTTTGATGGCACATAAATAGGGAGCTAGGCCATTGAAGCTGCCAAGGTTATCCCACTTGGCCTCTGGCAGACATTTCTAGCAGGCATGAGTCRTGTACAGACTGCATCCATAATATGCATGTGGAAATAAAATATTCTGTTTGAAAAAATAATCAAATTACATCACTGCATCAAGAGCAGCAGAAGCTTAAACATCTCACTCACATGTGGACATCTACAGCCTGGAATTCAGCCCACCTTACAAGACACTTCAGTGCCTGCAATATGGAGACCAGTCCCACCTAAATGTGGGCCCCTCACCCCACTTGTGAGGTTTACCCATAACATCTGTGCAGCACTGGCASATGGGGCACAAGGCTTACAGGAGACCTGCAGTTTTCTGGAGAAGCACACAGAAGTCAGGCAAGGCTTAGGTCTCTATCCTGCTGGAGGATATCCTACAGTGCAATACAGCAAAGGGATCCCACTGCAGCTGCTCATCTCGTGTGAGCATAATCCCTTTCCTGCATTGTCTGTGCTGGCTGAACTACTTCTTGCTGCCTAGAAAAAGTACCTATAGCAGGTGGCTGAATAAAACTGTAAGGAATGCATGCACCTGTGTTCCTGAATTAATGATGGTGGCTCCTATCCTCCTCTGATAACAATGCCAAGTAAATGCWTCATCCATATGCCTGGCACAGTTCTACTCCTGGCTAAGTTAAATTGATATGCTGACCCTTCCCTCTATCCTTTCCACACCAAAAAACCAAAGCAGCTAATTTATTGTAAAACATCCCAATGCAGGAAACCCATAGTTATGCTTGTACAAGATTTTCTTTTAATTGGTTTCTGCTGCCAATAACAGGTAYTGAAATCAAGTTTTGCAGCTCATGGGAATTAACTAAAATAATGCTGTCTCTGATGTCAGGATATGAAATAGCATAACATTTTCCATTCAAAATTACTTTTCATATGAAGATGTCCTACATTTGACCTTCCTGTGGGGCAGTGATAATCTAAATTTCACATCTGTTTGTCTGAAAGCRAAGGACAGTTCTAAGCCTTGTATATACACCTTGGCTGCACATGGCTGTCATGATAGCCTCAAACAAATGCAATGAATTTAATTTGTTAAGGGATCAAGTATCTTCAAAGACAATTTGCAGTATGAGCTTACTTTGAGAGACAAGCTACAGCATTAATTTCCTCTCTCACAATTGAGAATTCCAGACTCACTATCCTCCAGTATTGAAAAATATGCATGAAAAGATAAAGGGTGAGAGAGCTTTCAGAGCCAATTGCACATTTAGGCATTGGTCCTAATGGCTGTGTTTATGTAAATTATCTCCAGATACTTAGCAAAAATGCATTTGTTTTTGAGCACAGCTTTCCTGTTCTCCTCTTTCTCATCTGGAATATTCTGGTGGCTTGAGAATAGCAAGTGTGAMCTTCTGCTTAGCCATATGAAGTAAGACCAATATTTTTCTAAGTTTTCATCCTCCTTTTACATAAGTCTTCYCTGGATTTGTACGTCATAATAGTAATCAAAATCCTTAATCTTTTAGTAGAACATTGCAGATATTTTGAATGAAGTGGTGACAGAAAGTATGCCAGAGAAGAAACCTTTCTCCCTTCCACACATATGGGGAGAAACTCATCTTTTAAGTACAYGTTAGTTACACCCTGATATGATGGAGACCTACCAAACATAAGTATTTCCCTAACCCTAAGAAAAATGGGATCCTTGATTCCAGGATCAGCTGAAATATTTTTATTCCCACCTCTAATCTTCTCAAGTAACAGAGATGTTTTTCCTTGGAACAGGAACCAGTAACAGACCGCTTTTCTCCCCTGGCACACAGAACAGTTCATCTCCCCAGTGGTGAATCATCTGTTGACATGAGCAATTCCTTTATACAGAGGGAATGGCATTTTTTAAGCACTGGGGTTGTCTGTGAGTGTGCTAGACCAACACCAGGTACACCAGAGAGAGAGAGAGAGAGAGAGGCATGGCACTGCCTGGGCACCGTTCTGGGAAAGCACAGCATGGAGACAGGCACACTCAGCCATCCCCACCTGGGCAGTGCCAGCTGCTCACCCCCCCTGTCAAACCACTGCATTCTATTTCTGCACTCTCTTCTCTGTTAAACTCTTCTCACACCCCCAAACACACTGCTGGGGTGCCACTTTGTKCTAACAAGCTTGATGGTTGAGGTGGATTGAATCCCCTCAGGAGGCCTTTCAAGTGCCTCTCACTGTCCCTTGAGCAGGCACTCAAAGAAAATTCATCTTCACCAGGCACTGAAAACCAAAGTGGAAATTCTTAACGCCACSCTGTGATACCCAACTTTCTCTCTGTAACCACTGGCTTTCACACTGTCCTTCTTACCTTGAACATGGTCCAAAATTGCTACCTAAAGCTGAGAGTGGAATTACTTACTTGGCAATTGCAAACCTCCAAYGCTGAGATTTCGAGCAGCTTCCTTCAGCAGGCCAGCTTTAAGAGGGATTRTTGGCTTCACTGTCAGAGACAGAGTAACTGGAAAGCTCCTGGGATTTTTGTGTTATAGATCAGGCCATTAATGGATTATTTTCTGCTTCCTTTCATTTAACAATAAAAGCAATTTTCTTATCTCCTCTCTATTCAAACACTCTACAAAAACACTTCAGTGGTAAAAAAAAAAGATTGTTTCCCCGCATCTTGCATCTCTGTCGATGCTCACAATTTCAGTCATCTAGAACAGGATAACAATTCATATTTTAAAAACGTTTCCGCAGAACAGAGAGACTAGCTGGAGAAAATACAGCATTTAATCCCTAAATGTAGAGCTCTTTACTGGATTTGAGAATTTGGTGATCAGTTCCCATCCCTGATAAGAATAAATCCAATACTTTTTTCCCATTCATTGCACACTTCCATGGAGTTTTATCAGTGCACTGCATGACTTTATCTTTACAATGTACACGTTTTCATTGCCTAGCTCTTCCTTTTACTGGCTTGTAATATTACTGCCAATGCAGATGGAATGAATTATGTGATATAGTGAAGGTCACATAAACCAGCCCAAGGACCCCTACACCTATGGCATTTCCAGTACTCACATGAAACTTTACTGAGTCTCTGCTTAACTCTGTAATGTGAGTCTCTGACTCTTGTTWTCTTTTCCATTGTTACTTTATTTGCACCACACTTTTTCTCCAATTGAGTACTTCCTGTGAGGTGGGGTACCCCTGCAGATAAATTAGCCAGTTCCTATCTCAACCTTCTCCTTATAGTAAGGAACACAAAAAAAAGTAGTAGGAGGTAGAAGAACATTTTTGCAGCAACGTTTTGCTTAACTTTGGATCTAGAGAAACAGTCAACCTTTTCCCCAACCTCAACATCTTTTTGAGCTGAAGGTAAAAGACATTACACTGTTTTGAGAACTTCAAGAATGGAGAAAAAAGTTGTACCATGTAGAAAGGAAAAATATAGCTTGAGTTGGCATGAAAGAATTCATTCAATCTCACTAAGGCTGATGGCAATAGTATATACAGAAATCACCATTTCAGTAAATTGATTCATCTCACTATTCTATTGAACCATATCCAGATCATTACTGCCCTGCCTCAACTGAAATGCTTGTAGCTCAACATGTCATGCTAAAAATGAGATTTTAAATAGGAAACTCTTTAGCAGGTTTTCAAAGAGAAGACAGGCTCTGTTTTGGCTGTGCTGTGAATACAGATCTGAGTGGAGAGAAGATTGTTGGTGGAAATCASCAGTGTACACCTTTTACTCATACTGTCTCCTTTTGTCCAGGCATACACACAGAGATGCTGCTGAACGAGCTGAACTAACTCTTGGAATAGATGAAAACAGAACCATATTGTCCTGAGCTTACAACAGTTAATTAGGTGCATTATGTGTAGCAAGCTCAGTACCCTGGCAATATCATATTATTCCCTTCCTCTACTGCCACGTTTCATTGCTGAGATCCCTGGTTGCTGGCAGTATTGGACCACTAATGGGAACACTGAGTTCTGTCCTGCTCTACAGTACTAATTCCCAGGCTCTCCATTTTGTATCCAAACTTTTTTTTCCTGATTAATTAACTTCATTAATTCAGTTCTTTTAGTTGCTTACTTCTAATTTTCGAAAGTCGTCAAAACTGACAATGTTAGAGTCAGTTTTACCAAACAAATTGTTTGAAAAGATGCCACATTTTTCAGGCGACAGTGATTAAGTCAATAATAGCATGCATAGAAAAACTACATCAAGGTTSAAAGTAATGACAAAGGACAAATAAAAGTGGCTTAGCTGAGGAGAAAAGTTCCATAAAGAAAACTTACAAAATCAAGCCGACAGGAAACATGCCCACAGATTTGTGTAATACAGTGTAAAACACTGTAAAGTGAGAGTATTACTTGTGACCCCATAGGATCTCTCATAAAACTACCTAAGCCCCAAAAGCAGMAGGTCCTTTTATTTTGACAGCAGGGACTGGCTTTTGGAGAACATTTAGAATTAGAAAGAGTTTAACATACTCCTACTTTTCCCATCAAGATACTCCAGTTACCAGAGAAACATCGTATGGGATAGGAAAGTTCTGATTCTGTGATGCTCAGACAAAATATTTGTACCGTTGCCAAATAGAATAACTCTGATGACTTCATAAAAAGCAACCTCTATTTAAAGAGGAAGATAAGGACTGTCCCAGTTTCCATCCTACTATTGAAATCATGTTGCAATTCCCAGGGCTGAAGTTTCTCACATAAATAATTAAAAACCTGCATTAAAAATGCTGTCTGCATTGTTTCAGAGAAGAGAGTTATTGCATTTCATGGTAGATTTGTGCTCTTGAAGATACTTCACCCTTGAGGAAAGCCAGGTTTTTAATTTTTAAAATTAGAAGTTCCTTTCAGGCATGCTGTGTTCCCTTGTAAACATGCTAGACCACTTAACTAGCTCACTAACTACTCAACTACTGGATTTTTTTTCTGAGGCATTTAATTTAAAAGTAATGACATGATRTTGGAGTATTTATTATGCACGCCTTTTCAATAAACAGCACCCATCTGACCTTGTAGAATCAAGCAATAGAGTGAGTTAAATAATAAATGCTAACAGCACGAGCCAGAAATTAAACAGTAAATAAATAGGTGACAGGACTTTTAAAGGTGTAAGTGACAGGGATTGAATTCCACCCTTTTCTCATTAAACATTTTTAAGTAAATATTGAGGATAAATACAYCTAAAGGAATACGTGTTGCTTCAGAGAATTGATGCATTTCTCATTCTTAACGAGGTATCATAGTGATGAGATGACCTTATCAGTAGRAGGTTTCCAAAAGCATGAAAGTGAATGGGAGACAAGACATGAAGGAATGTCATCCAGCCACAAGTGGGTCAGACGATCCCCCTAAAATATTTAAAGGATGGCTTGCTCACACTGCCTGCTATGACTGAAGATAGCAACTGCAGSTGCAGTGTCAATAGCTGCATTCAGAACACGTGAGAAGTCAGRTCCTCAGGGTCAAGTGTTAAGAGAAGACATGAAGTTTTTCTGTCACCTTGTTGTTGCTAGCTGACAGCTTTGCCCTYTCAACCTAAAGAAATRATAGGGAAACTTYTAAAAATCCATGTGGTAACAGCCAYCTCCASYGTGAAAGTCAAAAGATCAAATCTAGTGCCAGATGTGCACCTTTAAACCGAAAGGAATGGAGCTTTTGATTAAAAGACATTGAGTTTCTCTAAACTCCAGCAGGTTGCAGACCAGCAAGTGTATCATTTAGCAGATCTAAGGATKGCTCTTTCAGAGCTGTTGCTGTTAACATAAAGTAAATGATCAATGCTGTACTGAAACAGTACTCCTGCTCTTTCACATCTCTTTGCAAGAGAAAACCTAAAAATGTAATCCTATTTTTACACCAAAAATTTTAACCTACAAACTCATGGAATTAATTACARTGGAAAATCCGATTTGAGACAAGCTTCAAATAATGCTCAATTATAGTTTAAATGTAGATGGTCTTCTAAGACTGTAATTTTAAACTTCAGACCTGCTTGTTTCTGTAAATATCATCCATAATTATGTGTCTGTAACTCACAGTGCCCTGCACTTATTAGAAGATGAAGAGAAAATGCACTCATTAGGTGACGTTTTCTCTGCTACTTCAGCTGTTATTAACAATAAGAGAATTGCAAAATGTTGTAAATTTGTAACAGAAGTCTATCAAGTTGTCCATCAAATTCCACAATAGCCTCCAGAAACAATGCATTTTGTGAAACTCTAACATTGCTAATCCCGACCTTTAGGCAGATGCTCAACTTTCATATCTCTCTTTTTGTCTACTTTCCCCTCTTCCTCTACCCTCCCATCCTGTTTCTTCCTGATTCACCCCATCCCAGACTGCCAGAACCCTCTGGGCAGATGCAGCTACAATTTTTTTAGAAGTCATGTCTGGAAATTTGGGTGACCATGCAGACTCCTTCTCCCTTTAATACATAACAGYCAATTACTGTCTTTCATCTCCATCCCTTGGTTTATATGAAATCTGTCTACTGAGATCTTCCTCTCAGGTGACAGCAAATCATTGCATATCACACCAGTAAATGGGAACAAGATGAATGTTCATTTAATCACCTACCAAGATTCCTAGAACAGTTGAATCCTGCTCTTGATCTATTCATAGGAGTGAAATGTGTTGGGAATGAGTCTAGCTTATGTGACCACAGATCTCGATCTAGATGGAAATGTATAGTGATTTGTAGATCTCAGTGTTATCAAAGCCATAAAAAAACACCAAAAAAAATCATTGAAGAATTGAATTAGATTTCTACTTGCTGTTGAAGGTCAGTTTCCATCTGTTTCTAATTTTGCAAAAAGAAAACTGTAACTATCCCAAAACCAATGGACAAAAGCAGAGGACCATATTTYCAAATCCATCCCATTATACGATGCTTGAATGCAGTTCGTATTATCTGGATAAGCAGATACTGCTGTTACAGCTGCAACTTGCAAAAAACACTCTTCACCTGCTTTACTGCGCAACTTAAGGTGAAAGGAGTAAGTTAGAGATAGTTCAACTGGATCTGCAGTAGTAATCTGGTAGTGCAAGCATAAGACTGCTAGAGCTTTAAAGGCTTTACTCTTTTTTCATCCTGATTTTTGAAGGTCTTTGTAACTTTTTATGTCACTCAGCTGGTTTCTCCCTTCTCCCAGGWTAGATGAGGGATTCTTGGCCCTCTTCTTTCCTGAAACAAAGACCATAAGTTGTGTATCTTGTTGTGGGCAGACAACGATATGGGCATGCTCCACACTCCTGATCCATCTGCACTCTTAATAAGACCATGGAAGTTTAGGATATCTGAAAGTACTGACCAGTTGAGTCTTATTGATTAACATATGAAGAAAAATCTTCAGACCTGACAAAGATAAATTTCATCTGCTAGACCGAATTGTGACAAATTGGAAATAYATCTTAGAAAAGAGAGGAGGTTTGAAGGGGTTCTACGATACAGTGAGAGATTCACTTTTACTTTGGGTTGCTCTTTTACTTTCCTGTTGTCCCAGAGCTGTAGTTCCATGAAAGGTGAAAGCAACAGTGAGGGGAAAGAAATTCAGGTTAACACAGACGACAGAGACTAAATGAATTCTCTCCTTAATGAGACAGGGATTGAATTCTTAGCACAGGGATTGAATTGAACACTGATCTTACTATGCATAAATTTTGCATGGTTTGTGAGTGTATTCATCTCCTTTTAGATTTCGTAGGCTACTGCTACATTCAAGAGACCCTCTGAATCTTGGAACCTGCTCAAGAGCCAAGGAGCAAGGGATGCTTACACTTCTCTTTTCTCATGAAAAAAGTTTTGACTCAGCTTCAACTAATCAGCAGAGATTTGGAACATCTCTTGTGAGCAGTATGTTAGCCTTGATAAGTTCAGCCCAGCCTGGCAAATAAACACAAATTATCTTAGGGTCCAACGTCATTGTCATAAAGATAATTAATAGACATGAATATAGTTCTCAAATTGTTTCTTAGTGAAAGCAAAAATGTTTGGTACTTAGTTCAGGCTTTGATATCTGAAGAAAAAAAGAGAAAACTGGACTTGACCAAGAACCACAAAAACATCCTCAGTTCCAGATTTACCCAGTTGCCTWAGGACCTTCTCTTTGTCAAACTCTGCAAAGTCTGGTACATTTGCCTTTGATTTCTAGGCAACAATAAGCTCAGAGAAAGACCAGAAGCTGCAGATCCACACAGCRTGCCTGGCGTGCAGAAAACAAATGGCCACAGTCCCAAAGCACAGCAGAAATGCAGTTGGTTTCATTTATTTGGGACATGCTGGCCTTGCTTCTCTCTCTGCAATCAGTCTGCACTTCTAAGTATAAATAATATATCTACACACTGTGTTATGGAGATGCTTCCCAAATGCAATGAATTTCATAAGACCAAATTCACATCCTTTTTCCAGTCTGAGAGCAGCTGCTGCCATGGCTAAAACATCTCAGAAGAGCCTCTGAGTGATGAAGCTATGGGATATCCCATAGCTGGGATGTCCTGGGAAGGACATTCCCACTCTCTTGGTAAACCTGTAATATTGCACAGTGAGGAAGGAGCAACTCCAAGGTGCAAAGAGAGAGAAATGGAAATTTCATGTGGAGTTTAGGCCACAGATGTGAGCAAGGAAAACTAAGCTCAAGGTGCAACTCCCTCTGAACTTCAAACATGAGACCTCACACTCTCAGTGGATGGAGACAAGAAATGTCTGGGAGCTGGAAGGAGACATCTGTGTCTTTCACCTTCTGAATTAGGGAGAGCTCTGATCTTTGGCTCTTATGCCAAAGGCACACATCATCACTAAATAAACACTGTTCCTTATAGACTGCAGGAGAAAAACAGATGCCTAAAATAGGTGAGTATTATTTTCCCTCTGCATGTATCAGAGAGATCTTTCTCATTCTCTTGACTAGGCAGAGTGCTTGCTTTAGGGGGATTTTGGGTGAAACAGTGCTCCAGTTTGCTTCCTATCATGTCTGGAGAGGTAGACTGGACTAAAGGTTTCATTTCAAACCCCTTTTCAGTAGTGCTAAGCACCAAACTCTCTTCCTTTGTACAGGCTCCTCTCATATCAYAAGATCTTAAAGCAGCATAACTGAAGCAGGTGGAAGAGCTAAAAAGAATCAACATATGKGAAAAATAAATATTGGAACAGTAAATATAAAAAAAAATTGTCTGCTTGTGCAAAGCAGGCTGTTTAACTTTAAACATTTATTTTAATCTGCTCTCACATAACACATGTTCTGTCCCATCCAAATGATATTTCATACAGCCTGGTAAACTGAATGCAGAGTATCCTGGTTTACTCTGAATGGCATTATGACTTGGTCTCTTCAATGCCTTGTAGGTGACAAGTGAAGCTGCAGCTCTGTGGCCTTTACAAGGGAGGGAAATTTTAATTTCTGTCTTACCTAATGAAGAAACTATGACAACATTTCATTAATGGTTATATAATGCTTTGTTGCTCTGAAGTGCTGAATTAGTGGGACATTGCAGTGTTTCTATGAGGCTTTTTCATGCAATTTCTGCTAAGATACCTTCCCTATCTAACAGCTTCTAATGATCTTCACTTGTATTATAGCACTATCTTCAGCTTCTCTTCGGCCAACACAGAGAATTTGGAAAGTTTGCTGTGTCACTGAGTATAGAAACAAGCTTGAATCCATGGATTCTTTATTTTCACACACTTGTTTCTTGATAACTAGGAATGATTACAGCTGCACTTTTCTCATTGGTTTTGTTTGCAATCACTTCTTAATCCCTTGCACTGTTGCTGTTCTTGTTCAACAGACTAGTGACTGTGGAAATAATCCCTGAAACTTTATATTCCAGCTAACAATGACATTTACCACAACATCTTTAAGGAAATTAATAGCCTCAAGTTCTGAGTTTCAGGTAATAAAACCTTAGCAACATGAGTTTTCTGGCATGAAGCACAGACACATTTTCTATTCCTGAGGGAAGAAATTAYGATTTGCATTCACATTAACATTTTGAAAGTTTTAAATGGTGTTTACAAGGTATGGATAAGCAATTATCTACACTCATTTTTCAGATTTTCACAATGAGTGTTAGACCAGTCTTAATCCTTTCCCAGGAAAACTTGTGACTGCAATGGAATTTTCATTGTTTTGGCTATCTATCAGAAGTCAAACTGAGATAATAAATGATGAAGAAGTCTCCTCCTGAAGGATTACTTACATGTAAATTCTTTATGCACTGCTTTTGAAGGTTCACAGGAAGATGCAAAAAATCAATTTCCTGACCTGTARAATTCTCCAGCAGCTGAAATATGCTTCATGGAGCCTCGTGTAACCCTTTCCACATGCAGCAACAGAAGGGAAAACTTGAAGCAGCCTTCATTCTCTGTTCTACTACTTACTTATCATTTCAGAGTCAATCAAACTGTTGGACACCAAGGTTTAGATCCACCTTGGAATCTCATCCTCCCTCTTCACAGCCCATGGAAGGTAGACCATGAAAGAATACCCAACAGGGGATTGAATATATTYGATACTTAGGGAGTAGTGATGTGGGACAATTGCTAATGCCTTGTGGGACCTGGGATTCCATGAATTTTGTTACTGAGCCCACCATTTTCTATAGTATTAAGCCCCACTGTCTCAGCTTTCATTCTAACGGAATGGCGAGAAAAATCTTTAAAAAAGAGTAATGACAGCACCAAAACTGACCAGACCTTTTTTTTTCTTTTTTCTTTTTTCTTTTTTTTTTCTTTTTCTTTTTTTTTTTTTTTTTTTTTTTTTTTTTTTTTTTTTTTTTTTTTTTTTTTTTTTTTTTTTTTTTTTTTTNCCTGTGCATTTGAATCTTAGGGTTGATAGAAGTTCTGATAAAGTTTTTTTAGTCCTATTTAAAGCATTCCCATTGTTTTCCCACCTGGCTTCACAGCTGTCTAGTAATCCATATTCTCATGCRGTAGCCTTTCTCTTAGTGAGGGCTGGTACAGGGTCTCCTTTCTCTTCCCAGAACACATCCCTAAGTCCTACTGACAGGTAGAATCCTCTGCTTTTGACTCAAATCAAGCTGAGCAGTAAGTTCATTTTCAGAAATTAAGGACAACCAGACAGTGACCATGTAAACCTGATTCTTTAGGAATCATGCTAAGAATATTAGTGTTATTTAAAGTAGCACAAAAAGCCCCTTTAAAATATAAGTATTACCAACTAAAATGTTTCTGTAGACAGCAGAAAGCTCAAACCAATTGTTGGGAATATTGTTTCTTTGTAGGTTGTGTTAAAAGGAAGAAAACCTAAMAATTTTTTCCCCTATAAATTTCAAATAAACTCTTCTTTCCTCTTCAGATAACTTTACTGTAAAGAACAAAATGTCCAACTCTCCTTTGATCTCTTCTCTAGCACACTAATGCACTCAGAGGAAAAATATCTGTAGTCCTCTGAAAATAGAAATCTTTAGGACAAGTATAGCAAATTTAATCTAATACTTAATTGATTAATATAGAGAGGATGGTACTAACTGTGATATTTATTTGGTTCATGTTTAATCATTGAGATGTCAGATGAATGCAATATAAAATTTGAGCTCCTCTTTTACCTGAAGAGGATACTTCTTATTAATCATAAAAGCCAATGTCTTAACTTGTATTTATAATAACGGAGAAAAAATTGACTTTCATGACCTCATAATTAAGCACTAATAATAGAGGCTTTCTTTATAGTTAAATAAAGAAATGCATCACTGCATCCAGGATTATTCTGAAGGCAGTTAATGTTCTGTTTGTAGTTGGTGCTGATGTAAAATTTACATAAGAAACATCATTAGCTGTCTTGGTATTTTTCAAGTTTCTGCTTATATGTCCAGGTATACAACTCTACATGCTCTCCAGGAGAAGATAAATTCTGAACATCAGTCCCAGATGATTTTCTAGATTCTGGAATTGTGCAATATCACTTTAGTCTCTGTGATACCTAAAACACTGAATCTGGGTAGTATTTAATAATCATACTATTAATTCATTTTTTATTATGCTATCATTAATTCCACCAACACGATTGTGACATTCAAAGAAATGTCATCTCAGTGACTTCATAATTTGGCAATGGATTACAAATTGCAGCCAATAGCTGGAAATGTCAAATTTGCTGTTTCTGCAACATTTGTAGCAGACTGAACTAGTTTAGAGATGGGAAAAGTTGGCCTGTTTCTCATTTTTGTGAAGAAAGGAAACAACTGCTAGGAGCAACTAGACACTTGCGTGATAATCTTTGAAATGTCTTGTTTAAAACAGAAAAGAAATCTCTGGTTTGGAAATAAATATTTCATAACCAGGAAATGTCTTAGATGTAACACAGTTGGATTGACTRCATTCAATGCTTTTAGTCATAATAATGCTACTTTCATTTGGTTGAATATGAATGTTTATGAGAATTTTCCATTTGWTCTATGTGGGTCAGAGAACTGGATGCCTATCTATTAAAATTTTTGAGTGGAAAGGTCTCAATWAAAGATTATAAAGGTGGTCTGCAGTTGTCCCTCCTTTCTTCTACAATGATATGATTCAATTAAAATTATTGGAGATCCATGTATCTGCCATAGCCTTTGCCTGTCTTTCCAGCCTCCAGTCAGGTACTGACTGGTACCTTTGTGCCCACTGGGTATTGTTCCAGCAACAGAGATGAAACACAGAAATGGAACAAGAATTGACATTCCGCTCTTCCATGTAGTTAAACTTTGCTTAGGAAAAGAACAGCAAGAGAGAGAAATAAAAGAAGTTAACTACTAGTTAGGTAACCAAGGGAAAGCCTTCAAGAGATACTATTTATAAAAKAAATGTTTGCAAGAACACTTGACTGTAGCTGAAATGAATAGATAGTAATCAGCATATAAACATCACTCATTTGTTGAGATCCCTCCAATCTTTACTAGATAGTTATTAACTTTGGGGTCAAGCACATTTTTAAGCGGGGCAAAAGAACATAGACTTACCCCAAAGTCTTCTCTGATGTTTCTGTGCTCCATTGGAATAAAATTTTAGACTGGGGCTCACAAGTCTTACAATAATGGTGCTCACAATGGAAAGATACCCCATATTTCTATACAATCTGTCCAATACTAAGGCCCTTGTCCAGAAATTATTACCTTTTTTTCCAGATTGTAATAAAATGCTGAGGACAATTGTTTTAAGGCTGTACCATTTTTATATTGCTAAATAAGGAGAACTTGCAAAGATAGAAAGAATCTATCTTTTGATGTCCTAGAGAAGCAGTGAGAAAAATGAATAGATTTTAAGCTAAGGATTTGCTAAAAAAAAAAAGGCCATCATATAGGATCTTATGAATGAGCAGCAGGGTACCTCTGCACTTGCCTGACTGAACTTTCCTTGTGTCCTGGGACTCATGCTTATGAGAGTTATCATAGTGTTTCAGGTGGTTATGGTTATCTACAAATTTAACATGCTACTTCCTTCCATCCTACATCATACCAAGACAACTTCCCTGGAGTTTTCCTGACCTTGAAGATACACCACTGTTTACATCCAAGTCTTTTGATCCTGAGCAGCATCTGTCAGACTAAACAAGTTAAGCTCCATCAATCTGACACAACAGCTCTAGCTTTTCAGATAACATGGGATTTCATTCATTTTGAAAAATGGGATTATACCTAACATGCCTTTGCATCAAGCTAAAAATAAAAGAGCTCAAATGCATCAGTTATTTTCTCCTTTTSACAGTACAGTTGAGCAACAGGCTTATTAATTTTACTGATGTGGATCTCTTGGGGACTGACCACTGAAGACAAAGAAAATACATCCCGTAATATCTTTTTAGTTTGAGCCTTTGGGGCAGATATCTAACCTCCAGTTATTTTCTTTTCCTCCTGCAAAATAGGGCATTCCCTGTATAGATTCTTTCTATTATCAATAAACAATGAGTTGTATAGCTTTACATGTATATGCAGCTGACATAATAATCAGAAAGGTAATAACCACAATATGAGGCTGATTTTAGTGTGAAAGGATTAAATAAATGAAATTTACATTTGTATGTAACTGTTAGTAGTAGCTCTACAGTAGCTGAAAGACTTGAGGCTTACAGCAATACCTGTAACTAGGATCAGAGCCCATCAATACATGGAAACTGTGGGGGGAAGATAACAACTTGAGCAACAAAGCATCTGAATGCTGATCAAAAATTCCAGAGCATCAGTTCATGCCCAGAATGCTTAGCAACTATCGAACTGTAATGGATGATGATGAAGTGCAGCAATTAGAAAGGTATGATTCTGACTCCATCATGTTTATCAGTACCTCTGCTTTCATACAGTACACAGGTTAAGGTGTTCCAGTAAATCTGATGGACAGGTCAATGAATTTACCACTAACAGATGGTTCACCTGCTATTAAAACAATCAGAGCTYTATGAGTTTTGTCTGCCTGATATGCAATGTCATTTGAAAGGATTCTGATTATCACTATTTCCATACCAGTTTTCCCTTGCTTTGAGAAGGAAAACTGGTATGGAAATAGCATGAACTTCTGGTATGAGTGACCTCAGATTCTGGTTTTCGTTGTTGTTCATGATTGTTCTTGGGATGCAGAACTTTGAGCTGAAATCACCAAAGAGTTTGTGTGGAGATGTCACAGTTCATGCATTTTTCATCAGAGATATTCACGGCAGAAGCMATATTCTTAACAGAGAAGATGGACAAGAGCTAGAAGGAATGTAATATCTTATCCATTGTGTAGACCAAAACAAAGCCGTGTGAAGTAGCTGTCAGAAAATTGGCAAGAAATCGAAGATATRAGTCAAATCCATCTCTCCTGAAATTTAATCCATTATCTTCACCTCAATGTTATCTTGTCTCCCAGCTTGATATTCACAATGTCTACTTTTATCCAAACAGATAACTTTTCTTCAAGATCTGTAGAGTGTCATAACTTACCAATAATAATCTCTGTCTACCAGTAATAATCTATGCTCTTTCCAAGTCTGGAGCCAGTTTTCCTGTGTTCTGTTCATTCTCCAAAGTTATTGACAGTGATGCCTTAGGATTTTTAGTTTCTGTATTTTCATGCATSTGTATTCTTGTACTTCCCTAGTACAGCACTAAAACTACCGTTCTTTCATCTTTAGACAAAACAATCCCTCTCTGAGCCTGAATCCAAGGACACCTCACTGCCCGAGAGCCCAAAATATGTGAAAAACAGCGAGTTGGGGGGGAGCAAGTTTGGGGTGGTTGACATCATCACCTGTAAAGATCATTGGAGAATTAAGACCCAATATGTTAATAAGGCAGAACTTATAAAAGGTGAAGATCTCGTGACCCAGTGTCCATTTTGGGTGTAGCCTCAGGAGGAGGCTTTTGTCTGCCCTAATGTACCAGTAGGCCTGTTAGGCCTGTATTAAAGTTGTGTATTCTCATTCTCTTAAGTTTGTCTGGCCTCTCTTTCAGATCAGCCTGATTGATAAGGCATCAACAGGTCTTCTTTTTATAGTAAAATTCATGCAGAAACTAAAAAAAAAACATTTTCAGAGTATACTGAGAAAGTCAATTGCAGTTCAAACACAATTCTGTGGAGTCCTCATGAACCATGGTTCTGGCTGTTTATGGGTTCCTAAATCTATTTTGCCTTGCTGGAGATAAGAGGGATCATACTAAATTCTAATAAGATTGCTTATTTCTGGGAATATACTCTGAAAGCTACAGCCAGTTTAACATCCCTCATCCTCCCTGCTTACCAGCATAGTTTTCCTTGAACGTGTTGGTCTATTCCTCATGTCCATCCATGGGCTTATCAGCTCAGCTTGAGTTCAGTGTGGGCCATGTTCAAAGATTCTGGTTTTTCTCTGGTATCAGAATCTCTTAAAGGGCTGATTGATGGTTGCTACCTGTGGGAGTATGTGTTCTCCACCAGAAGAGCTTCCATGATAACTCCTGCCATGGATCCATGAAACAGCACAGGAAGATTCCCTGAGGGCTAATATATAAACTGTGGATGGGGGCACTTTTATTCACCCATGGCAGAATGACTCTTTARCCTCTTCCTTGTCATATGATATTCATTGCATTTACAAAATGCAAACAGCCTCTGTCATGTCACGGACACATGTGGTRCTGCAAGGGAACAAGTGTGTCTCAGGGCACTAACATGACCAAATGCCTATGTATATTCTCCTCACACAAATGGRTGTGCATTATTCCCCTGATGGATTATACCTTTGGAGAATGCACTTTCAGTCATAGGGTGGAGCATGAACAAACCTCTTGGTTCCCATCTGTGCTTGAAGGCTTTTGGGGAAAAGAAGAACAAGAAATTGGCCAAAGACTAGAAATAAAATGTCCTCATGAAAGGTATCTTGCCATAGACCCTGTAGAGTAATTCCTGCAAAAGAAAGGATCATAATACCATGAAACTTGCAAACAGAATGGAAATAATCACTTCAACTCAGCTTTCCTTCAGTGTTTTTCAGTATTTGTGCAGTGTTCAGCAACTTATTTTCATGCATATACATAAATACAACTAGATAAATCTATGTACTCATCAAGCTATTCTTTTGCAGGAGAAAAAGAAACAAAATTAACTGCTAGGAACTTCAGGCAACTCCAGTTGACAAAATAGGGTCCTATCTGCTTCCTGTGCTGTCTTCCTAATCAATCTAAACTCAACCCATTCCCATGTGGCAGGATCCACAGACATCTCACTGACTCTTGGTACCACAAGATTTAAGTGGACCCTGATGGGACCAAATCCACAATTTTGCCCACAGACGTGTTAAAAAATTACTTTAGTGGAAAGAATGCTTACTGTGAAAATCTGTTAATTGAGTGAGGCTTACATGTGCTTCCTGGTAACTGCTGAGCACATGAATACATGTGAAGGCTTTAATGTATCCCTGTACTTGCCTTGTTTTTATTTTCAAGRTATTCAGGATATATCTACACCTCTATATAGCAGGAAGCCAGGGAATCCCTTCAGCACTGGACTCCTGACTGTGCACATTACCCAGCTGCTTGGTGGCTTCCAYCTTGGTTCAGTCATCGCAGGTTTTCTCAACACAGTTCACTCCAGGGATTCCTCAGAAAGGGAACATGTATAAGACTTCATCAAATTTCTTTGTCTCCACTCTTCAGTCTGTCAGGACTACCCTAGTCATTTTTGAGGGTATTATTCTACTCCATTTACTCTCTAACCACACCTGAGGATACAAAAAATTCGCACTTTGCTTCATGCCATGATAACACCTCTGTGATAAGCTACACCACTGTCATGACATCACTTCAGACACCTTAAAGTGAATTAAARCACATTCACACAACACCTCAGTTATGACTTAGAAGACATTCTTGACCAAGGGATATGTCATGCAAAGGTCAACCAAAAGTCTATTGGATTCAACCAACACAATAGGAATAAGATATCACAAGTACAGTCACACAGAAGTCAAATAACTTTCTCTTTTCCAATATATCATAAAACAAATAGTGAACCATATCTTATATTATTTAGTTGCTTTCAAAAGGCTCTCAGGCCTGACGCTAATGAATGTTACACAGGTCCTCTGTAATAGAAAGTTTTTGTTAATTCTATGTTAAATATTTCAATGGTATCCAGCAATGAAATTAAGTATTTCAGTTGTAATAGGTAATTTATTTGTTCTGAAGATGCTTCAGTTTGACTGCATTTTAATTCCAAACTCTTGTCAGCCATTGATTTCCTTGGGATACCAAGAAGATAAATAAAGCTGTTGACTAAGTGAGAGTTTTCTTGTAAATCAAAATGTGTGCAATAAACTGAAGGCTTTTTCTGATTGCTACCAAACATTGTCAGTGTTAAAAAAAAAAAAATCTATGATGCTTGATTCTGACAAGCACTAGCTAGAATTTAAATAAGGAGATAAACAATAGCTCTCAGAGAAGGAGCTTTTTTTTCAGCAAAATGGAATTAATGGCAATGTTTCATATTGGTTATTTCAAAAATAGTAATGATTTCTATCATGTTTACTGGATAAGCTACACCACATATTTACATTGGTGAAGGTGGCGACTGCCATTCATATCTAGATCAATATATATGTTATTCTCCATCTTTTTTCCACATTTTTATTGGCACAGTGGTGGAATTAAAACTTCTGTGGAATGAACCACAGAAAATAATAAGGATTGCAAATGTTCAGAAAGTTGAAAACATTTGATTGCTTTGGAAAAAAATCAGTGTATTTGAAAAGAATAACAGGATAATCAAGCAAGTCCTGTTTTACTATTGCAGTRTAAGAGCCTTTTGGACTTCCAGCAGAGAAGGCATTTATGGATCATCAATGTATTTTTGTGGAAGCAAAAGGAAAAAAATACTTTTGTCTAGAAACAATAGCCTTGATTATGATGTTTCTGAAATAATAAAAGTATATGCAAGTCTAGAATATATTTTTGCCTCTTTTTTTTTGCTACAGACACCATCTTAGAATGCCAATGTACGGCCTACAAACATTATTTGCATATATCTGTTCAATAAACAGGCATCTGGCTGCTAAATCTGCCTGGCATTTTGGAGGTGCCAAATGAAGATTTTGGAATGAGTAAATATATGGTTATCATACTTACAAGGTCCATGACATGCCAGTCCTTAGACTTCATAAGATTTGTTATTTGTGAATAATTGCTTTTAGAGTAGAGGTCAGGAATTGAAGCCAGAAATAAATTAATGTTGGCTGTAGTTTGTAAACAAGGCTCCCTTGACATGCTGACTTGACTGYCCCTGTTGTAATTTCCTTTGGCTGGCTCTTAATCTTGTTCAGTTAAAATAACTACAGAGAAATTAAAAAGCTGATTAGTTTTGGAGAGATCCATTTTCTCATATAAATCCAACATCTTCAGAAAACAGTCTAGGGCATTCAAAATTTTTCATGTACATCTATGGCTGTAACTTTGTGTTCAGGGTAAAATGTTTTTCTACATGTTCAATAGATACATGAGAAATTATTAGCCTTTTGTGTCATTAGAAAATTAAGAAGCAGGGCTGCTGTAAAATACTGTCCTCTTTAAATTTATTCATTTTGGTCATAGAATCATAGAGTGGTTTGGGTTGAAACAGACCTTAAAGATCATCTAGTTCCAGCCCTTTTGCTATGGGCAGGAAATGTTCAGCTAGACCAGGTTACTCAGAACCCCATCTGGCCTGGTCTTAAACACCTCCTGGGATTGTTAGCCCACTTCGCTGTGAATCCAGATCCAGTGTCTCGCCACCCTCACAGAATTTTATCCTGTTATCTAATACAAACCTGGTCTCTTTCAGTTTAATGCTATTCCCTCTTGTTCCATTATTACATGTCTTCRTGTAAAGTCCCTCTCCAGCCTTCTTGAAAGCCCCCTTGAAGTACTAAGAGGCTGCTCAAAGGTTTCACTGGACCTTCTCTTCTCCAGGCTGAACAGCCCCAAGTTTCCCAGCCTGTTTTCCTAGGAGAGGTGTTCCAGCCCTTTTGATCATCTTCATGGCCTCCTCCAGTCTCTCTCCAAAAGGTACACRCTTTTCTTGTGTTGATTATCCCAGAGCTGGATGCAGCCCTGCAGGTGGGGTCTCAGCAGAGCAGAGCAGAGGGGCACAATCCCCTCCCTCCCCTGCTGCCCACGCTGCTTTGGGTGCAGCTCAGGRTGTGTTTGGCTCTCTGGGCTGTGAGTGCWCATTGTTGAGTTACACTGAGCTTTTYWTCCCCAAACACCTCCAAGTGTTTTTCCTCAGGGTTAGTCTCAATCCATTCTYTGCCAAGCCAGAACTTGTGCTTGGGATCTATTGCCAAGATTTGTATAAAGAAAACCATGGTTTTGGAAGACAAAAAAATTCTTTGGTTTTGGAACACAGAAAATAATTAAGAAAATAATATTGCATTTTCTGTTCCTGATCTTTTAGGCCAAACTAAACATTGAGAAAACAATGAATCCAGAAAGTAGTGTTTCTCATTCCAACAAAAGGAAACAAAAATGTCTGGATCAAAMAAATGGTGATGCATACCCAAAATCTTCTTATGAGAAAAAAGAATATTTTGCTCATATAGRACTAAGAGCTTGTTTTTAGCATCAGGATCTTAGCAATGTATTTATCCATATCGCTAATCCAGTTTTGATGCTATATATTCAGACCAAATTATAAAGAAAAATCTCATAAATTATAACCTTATAATTGTTATGCAATAAAAGTTATTATTATTTACCTATTTCTTGTGAAACCATGCTTGTTCTTCCAATATCACTTTATGCTGGATCTTCTTTCTTCAGAAGCGAGGAGTACATTTTACGGCATGTCATCACTTCCCTGAAACATTCATGGGTAAATTACAAGACTCATGGTAGTGGGATCCCTTCCTCTTCWGGTTTGGTGGACACCTGGGTTTGTTTTTATACATTTTCTTAACAAGAGTAGGTTTCAGCTAAATTTTTCCAGTACYATCCATTAGTCCAGTATAATTGGCCCACCATGACAAAGTTTGACAAGATTTGTCTGACCTTTGCCATATGAAGTAATCCCAGTATGAAGCTACAAGTGGTCAGGAAAAAGACACGTGACTGCTAAACAAAATGTGTTCATGCTTCTTGTATAACAAAGTATTAGAATCTGCATGTTTAGAAAGGATTTTTCATTGCACAGGGACTTCAAAAATAATTAAGGAGACAATGTCTTCTTGCAGTTCAAGGACTGGAGTTATGGAACACTAATGGCAAACTTTTTAGGGGGGCAATGACAAAATTTCATGCAGGCCTGTTGTCTCCCTGTATTTTAATATTATTACTTCTTGCATCAATTTTCTGCACTTTGCACTGATTCTGAGAATTCAGTGGTCTGCATCTATTTATCGGAGGTCTCACTGACATAAAGACAAATTTACATGCAATGCTCCAATGGATAACTTTAATCATACAAGACAGTGGCATTTGGTAGAACTGTGATTAAACTTGCTAGGAATTTTTACACTGTASTATTTTGTTATAAAATGCCAGTTTGTTCAAGTGAAAACTGTTTAAATAAAGACAGCCTTTTTGATAAAATGTTTTAGAAAAATGCTTTGACATTTAAATCCCCCCTCCCCAATTAGTATTTTTTTCATTTTAAAAATATCTTTTTTAGAACTGTATTGGCCCATATTGAAAGGAACCACAAATTAATTATTTTACAAAGTAATGCAAAAGAGCAGTAAAAATACTTTTTAAAAGAAGCGTTGATTTATATTTAATGAACATTTTTAGACTTCTGATTCATTAATGTCTTTTTGCATTCTCAATATTTAATTCCCATTGAGAATGGGAACTTACTGTGATGGGAAGACATTTTCCTTTCAGTTCTATTCATGGGTGTTTACTGGGAAATTGCAGAAAAACCCCAGGTATGTTGTTTCTTAAACTTTGTCTTTCTCTTTATATATAAGTCTAAATATTTCCTARATTCAGTCATTGTTAAAATTTTTACTAGTTGTTTTTCTCCTTACAAGAAGCAGCCCAGTCAATCCATGCCAGMTTTGCTGCTGTTCTATCACCTGCTGTAGGAATTCTGATTCATCTCTTGGTTTATCAYTCGGTTTTGGCCCAGGCAGCATGGCTAAATCTTCACTTTCTTAATCTGCTTTTGCTAGGTTGTTGTTGCAAATGATACCATAAAGGYTTGCAAAGCCCTGAAGTGTTTGCTGTTTCTCAGACTCTTGATGTAAAGTGACATCATCTACCCACACTTGTGCAGAGTATTTGACCCTGTCCCACATGACAATCTTTACTCYAGAGAGACTTGGATTTGACAGACAGACCTTTTGATGGATGAGGCTGGATGTTCACACTCAAAGAGCTGTGGGCAAGGGCTCAGTGTCCAAGGGGAGATCAGTGACAAGTGGAATGCGTCAGGGACCAGGACTGGGACTGATGCTTTTTCACATCTTTGTCAGAGACGTGGACTGTGGGAGTGAGGGCATCCTTGGCAKGTTTGCAGACAGCTCCAAACAGAGTGGTGTGGTTGGCACACCTGAGGCAAGGGATGCCATTCAGAGAGGCCTTGACAGGCTTGAGGRGTGGGCTTGTGGGAAAATCATGAGGTTCAACAAATCCAAGTGCAAGGTGCTGCAYCTGGGTCTGGGCATTCCCMRGTAYCAGCACAGGCTGGGCAATGGACACATGGAGAGCAGCCCTGCAAAAAGGGACCTGGGGGTGCAGGTGKGTGAGAGGCTGGACATGACCCAGCAATGAGCACTCACAGCCCAGAGAGCCAAACGTGTCCTGGGCTGCATCCAAAGCAGCGTGGGCAGCAGGGGAGGGAGGGGATTSTGCCCCTCTGCTCTGCTCTGCTGAGACYCCACCTGGAGCTCTGTGACCAGCTCTGAGTATCTCATCATGAGAAGGATGTGGACTTGCTGGAGTCAGTTCAGAGGAGGGACACAAAAATGTTCAGAGGGCTAAAGCATCTCTCCTATGAAAACTGGCTGGGAGACTTGGAGTTTTTCAGCCTGGAAAAGCCAAGGCTCAGGGAGACCTTTGAGCAGCCCACAGTACACAAAGGGGGCTTTCAAGAAAGATGAAGAGGGATTTTTTACAAGGTTAGGTAAGACCACACTGGTTGGGACTTTGAGCAATATGGYCTGGTGGAAGGTGTCCCTGMCTGTGTCCTGTGTGTTAGAACCAAATGATCATTAAGGTCTCTTTGATCTCAAACCATTTAATGATTCAATGATGAGTAAAGGAACACGGTCTGGATTGCATAAATGCCTATAGTTCCTTTACTGAAACTCTAATGTATTCTGAGTGCTAGAGAAAGTTTTCCATGTTTATCTCATTCTTTGGTGCTTGGTTGAATGAAGTTGCCAGATATGGAATAGATCTGCCAGATCTGCCCAGCAGACATGAGATGGTTTCGGATGAGCTGATGAAATGCAGGTGAAGAGAACTTCAAGGGAGCAGACTGCCCACTCCATCAAATTCTGCACACAATAAAACCTGGACTTGAGCAGGTTTATAAGGAGGGGGCTTAATCTTCTTGAGACAAAGGTCAGCAACTACAAGGAAAAGATTTGCCARATTAGGTCAGTTTGGGAAGCAACTCTGATCTTCAAGAGCCACAGTTGGCAAGATACACGAAATTGCTTCCAGAAAAGTTCTGCTCCAATTTAAGGTGCACAAAGAAAAAAATGTGCTTACTCATATTTAAGATTTTTAAACTGAGYGAAATTTATTCTGCACCTTTGATGAGGTATCCAATCATTCTCAGCTTCAAAATTCAAGTCTCCTATGTCTCTTCAGTAATTAATGTAAGTGCCAAATAATCTTTTCCCCCTATCAGATAAAAGTCAAGTAGCTTTCTTTAAATGCCAGCAATCATCCTGCTTCCTGCTATCTCCTTCCTCACAACACATCCTGTCTCCCTTAATGCACAATGTCAGTCAAGAATTCTGATTCTTGCATAGCTATATTGCATTTCTTCATTCCACCGGGAATTCTCTGGTCTCCCCTCGTTCTCTTAGAAAATRAGATGTTATTTGATCAAAATAATTGAAATTACTAATTTGTCTTAGTAGGTAGTGAATTACTTTAATCTTTTCTACTGTTCTACAGAACCAGAGGCCCCATGGACCTTTTGCCTCTTTGGATAGCAGCACAAAAAGGAGGAGATAGGTATTGAGAGATGATGTCTTTCTCATGGCTTGAATACATACATGAACAGACATACTCCTTTGGTTTCTCTCAATGAATTCTCAACTTGACCCATGCTTGCCTTTTCCCATGTATTCACAAAACATTCTGCACACAAAATATGTTTCCAGTGTCTGAGATTTCAGAATGATACACAAATTTGGGCCCTTTTAATTTTGGGGGACAGAAGCCATCTGTCTTGTAGCTGTGTGCATGACCTATGCAAAAATAGGTTGCATTGTATTCCAAGAAAATGAGTGCATTCTCTAACATTTAAAAAATAATTATGGTCATTATTTATCATCATCATCTTCAGTATGATGAGGAAAGATGCCTTTTGCCCTTCAGACACAGACCATGGTCTCAAGCAGCCAWCACCAATCTGATTATGACATTCTCYAGTACAGCTCATAAGCAAAATGAATGCAAGCATCTGAGCTGTGCTGATGCTGTGATGACTTAGGGCTGTCTTCTATTGTAATAACTTTTCCAATACAGTTTTATGCAAGGCATATCCATTCTATAAAATACTGCACCACGCAGAAGTACCTTGAACTGGTATTTCTGGAAAGAGCAACTGTGGAATTTGAATTAAAGGGGAGTGGTTAATCCTGGGCTAGTTTTCACCTTCTGTGTGTGTGACTGRGGCTGGTGTCTCCGTGCATCACCAGTAGTGCTGTGCAGAGAGAGGCAGCTCAGTGCTAGATGAGGCGATGTAGACAGCAAACCAAATGAGAGCAGCACATGGCATTGTCCACAACCTGCTCAGATGGGGATGGAGGGTAGTCATTAAACSATAAGGAACACATCATTTTCATTTCATTTTCAGCCTCTGAAAAAGGAAAAGCTGAAGAATCAGCAAAAMTTAATTTAATCACCTTTGCCAGAACTATATTCAGCCTCCAGAAGGCATGTATGCTATAGCACAAATGCTTCCATGGCTGTGTAAGGAGCATGGCATTTCTTTAAAATGCAAACTTTCTAYAGCTTGTTATGATTACTATTTTGCTCCACACAATAGTTGTGTGCCTATTAAAACACCTTCACAAATACTGTTTTGCAAAAATACTTTTCGCTAAAGTACACTTAAACCTAGCCACTGTAAAAATCTAATCTGTGATCTCATTTGTAGCTAATATTAATCTAAAATATTCTTCCAATTTGTAACCAAATACCCTCAACATGCAGCAAATATAGGAGGTCAGGGTACACAAAGAGAATAATACACACCAGATGTACTTTAAATTCAAAGGCCTCACTAGAAAAACAGATCTTTTTTTTTTTTTTTYCATGGGGAATATTCACAGCACTCAAATCTCACTTAAATTTCTCGTGGTAAGTCAGTAAGGCAGACAGCAACTTTGAAGGCTTTTGAAGGGCTGAAATAATGGCTCTTAGAGGGGAATAGGATCAAGACAGTGAATGGCAGATAATACCTCAGGAGGAACTTAAACAGTCTGAATACAACCTGCAGAGAATTTCTAAAAAGCATTCGACTACTAACATTTTGATCACAAATGTCCAGAGTTTCCAGAGGCTTTGCAAACTTTAAAACCAGTATTTTCAAAGGCACAAAAAGATAATTTCACACTACTGGGAATCAAAGAGCATGTGGTGAGAGGAAAAATCTGATGGTTTTATGAACTGCACCTTTCTGGCATCAACCCTAACATGTTAATCTGATTGCTTTGTCTACAAAAAACAGAAAGGAAGAGCTAAGCAATTTTTCTTCATTTCAGTGTTGCTGTTATAGATTGAAGGAATCAGCAATTCATGGAGTTCTGAATCAAAAAAATATTCCATTGTCAGTTCCAAGAATATCTGGAACTGATTGATCACAACCAGCATTTGCCTGACACATTTAATATTGAACAGCATATACTCAAAAAACATTTTGGATAAAACTGAGTTTCAGACTTAAAAGACATTAATAACTTCTTTGATTAAATKCTAAAGAGTATAATTTTGCTTTTACAAATAGTTTAGAAATATAAACTCCTGACAACTGAAGCACTTACTTGAAGCAGATTTTTGGCTTAGCTTTCATCAGTTCCATGGAATTTTCCATTATACGACTTGCTGAAAGATGCATGATCTAATCTGAATGACTGGTGATTGATGTGTCCCAGGGAGCACAATTTTAACTGTTCCATATGAAATAGATGTCTATCTACCAGGGACAGGCATAGTCCAGCAATTTCTCAACCAGCCAAAAGCCTGGGCTGGTATTAGAAAGGWGAATTCTTAACTTATTGAACAATTTTTTTCCTTTTAATGCAAGACTCCTAATGGTAACAAACACTCTTATAAAGATTCTTATGAAAGTTTGAAGTAGTCTTTCCTTGACGCTTCCTCCTCCCCTATGTGTAATAGTAAAAATGGACAGCTGAGAAAAAATAATATTATTTTCCTTTCCAAACCTAACTAAAAATTAAGGAAGAAAATCTACAAAGTAGTTTTTAGCGAACATTGTCAAATGCCGAAAACTTCAGATCTTGACAGTGGCCACCTAAACTAAGTGAAACACTGTCACTCCAAACAGCTCTTGAGGAAGTACCTGGCATCTTATACACTGAGATAAGTATGCCAATTTTTTCTTCTTCTAGTTTCACACTTTGATAAACAATTTTCCTGATCAGTGATGTTTGTATTGCCTTTTCCATCCCAACAAATGCCAACATACATCATAAAACAAGACCATATGCTACCAAAATAGCATATGAATYTGTTTTGGAAACAAACATTTCTCTTCTGGAGTGAAAGCTGGAGCTCCAATTCATATGACAGTTTCCCAGGTATAAGTTTATAAGCTTGAACATGGAAGATACACACCCAGTAACCAGTTTACTCATGCCAGCAGGTGCCAGTCTATGGTACTCCTGTGCCAAAACTCCACAGCTTAGCTTTCATCCTTGGGGAGGGTTATATCAGCCTGCCAGCAGGAAATAGTTCCTTCTGTCAGTTTATGGTGATTCTCCATGGTTGGGCTATGCCTTGGGCAGGACTGTGTGTAATGGAGCTCAGTCCTAAGCTTCGAAAGTTCCAGTTCTGAAGTAATTGATGTGATAAGTTGCAAGCTAGTGACATTTTGAGATCCATTAGGAGAGGATCAGGGCAAAAGCTGGAATTCAGTGTCTTCTTGTGGAGCATATTGTCTATTTGCATTACAAAATAGACTTCTKACAAAGACATTCTTCTCCTGACCATCATAAAGAAAAATGCAGAGACTGACAGATAGAGAGTATTACAGTGTCATTATTAAATTTGAAAGTGACATAGTATTATAAGTAAAATGCAAATTTTTACCTGAGAGGAAAAGCTATGAGAGGAAAAACTATCTTCATTAATGAACTTGAGACTACCTGCATGTTTATCTAAAAGATATGTTCCAGTTCCAGTGGGAATTAATTCRAAATGTTATGGAGTGTGTTATACAGGTCAGACTCTGTAATTGCAAATCTTCTATTACCATCAGTTAATCTACTAATTCAATTTTATGTTATGCATTTCATATGAGTTCTTGAATCCAAAGAACAGAGTCACAATGAGTGACTTTAGATTCCTTTAAAGACTAGAAGAAAACTGAAGGGTCAGAAATATCATAGAAAACATAAGGTGAAAAAAAAAAATTGAAAGAATCACAAAATTATTGAGTCAATAAATAATACTAGTTCTGTTATTCGTCAGCAGACAGCTAACATTGGGTTATGTAGACCCAAGCTTTCTTCTTCAGGTGAGCATCCTGAGCACTATAGTACCTTGTTGTTTACACTCCCGGGCTTTGCATTTGAGGCTTCCAAATAATTCTGTTTTAATGGGAAAAGAGAAAATTGACCCATCTCCTTCAGCTCTTAAGACTCTTTGATGGGGCTTGGTGTCACTGCTTTCTCCTCTCAAGCAGAGCTGACCAAATTATTCAAGAGATGGTCCTTGACTTCTCCTTCCACCCATTTTTGGAATGATACCTCTCTTGCCCTCTGTTTCACAGTGGGCACTGGTGATTGTCAGGTCTGCTCTGACTCCTGTTAGGAAAAATGAGAGAGCAGCAAACATTTTAAAATAGGCTATCTTAACTGAGCCAGGTACATGCTCAGTCCATTGCAAAGAAAGAGAATTAGAAACCATTAATAAAATAAATGCTTCTTAATTTTACTAAAGGATTGAGYCTGCAATCATGCAAATGCCTAAAATGTGTTCTCTACAGCCACACTGTACTGGGTCTGAGTGGGATGGAGTTAATTTTCTTCACAGCTGTATGTGCCATGTTTTTGACTGGTGACCAAGAAAGTGCTGACAGCACATCCATATTTTAGCTATTTAGTGTCAGGCCCATCCCTGATTCTCGCTGTGCTACCCCAGAGAGGGAGCTGAGGTGGGCAGGAGATTGACACACAGAGTGAGTAAGATTTGGTCAGTCAGGACAGCTGACCCTGTCAGGACAGAGWGGGAATAACCATTGCTCAGGGACTGTCAGGGCATTGCTTTGATGCTTTTATTGGATTGCTTTAACGTCATTAATTTTCTTTTCTTCTTCTYTCCACCCCTCCCCTTTGCTTACTAGAGTGTTTACCTCAACCTAAGAGGTTTTTTTCTCACTTTTATTCTTACAGTTCTCTCCCTCAGCCTGCTTTAGAAGGAATAAGAGAGACTGAATGGGGTCTGAGTTGACAGCTCGGGTCAGCCCACCATGGACACAGCATTCAAACTTGTGTTATAAACAACACWTCTGCACCTAAGTCATAATGGAAGCAGTCAAAGTTTGGCAGACATTCTGAAAACTGTGTTTCTGAATTGTAAAACCATATAACATGAAGAATACATTAATACAGCATTACATGCTTAATTCATACTGATGTAATGGTCACATTTTAAACTGGGAGAAAAACTAGCCTGCATTTTTGGAAACAAAATTCAAAATTCAAAATTCAAAATTCAAAATTCAAAATTCAAAATTCAAAATTCAAAATTCAAAATTCAAAATTCAATAGAATTTGGTTACATTACAAGGAGGTCCTTAAAGGACAGAAAATCATGATTTATTCTAAAGCTTTATACCAATTACAGACTCATGTTAAATTAATGTACACTCAATGAATTTTTCAAAATAATTTTTAGACAGTGCTTCTTTTTTTTTTGCCCAAATATTTTTAATGTACAGAATTACTCAAAGTACTGCAGAAACACAAGAGTTTGTGCTTACAGCATGTCAAATCAAAGTATCTGTAGCCAAGATTTGGCWTGAACTGTAAAAAAGTTATGCAAAAATGTTCCGGTTTGAAAAGCATATGTTTGGAGTGACAAAATTCAATATCAATAAAAGTTTAAAATGAGAAAACAAAGAATAGGTCCAATTTCAACACTTTCCACTTGCATGAATGTTCTGGGCAACAGATACTGAACATAGTTTTTAACAAAAAATTTAATCTTTATAAGAAATATGTGTGTAGAGAGGATACATGTAAGGTTTTGAAGCATTATTTATTTTAAAACTCTGAACTATGACTTACATATTGTCAAATATTTCTGTCAAATTCAGCCAATTTTTTAAAAATTTTTCCTACATTTTGAAATGGCACTATGTTCTGTGGCAATAYAGAAGTGAGTAAGTAAAATAAAATCTTGGCATGAGCAAAACTCACTAATTYGTATTTTCAAAAATAGCTTTGTAATAATTTTACATGTTACATTCACTTTTTATACCCATTAAAGTATTTTTGTGAATAAACCCCTCAGATTTAAAGTCCATAATTCAGTCAAATAACATAATTTTCTATAAAACCCTTGGGTGATGATGAAAGCTTACTTTAAATGCATTCATAGTAATTTCAGACTAATCTGAGCAAYGAACAACTTAGTGTTTCTCAGTGTGAACATCACCCACGTTGAACAAGTAACAACATTTTAATTTTTGAAATTTCTAGAAACCACTTTATTTTGCTAGTGCTCGTTTTCTTCATTATGGTCTTATTTTTTTTTTCTTTTTATCCTTATTTTTTTCTCAATGACTAGAACCATATGCCCAAGTATGACATTGCAGAGAACATTTTCACATTGCAGCWCYCATTAACCAAGTCTCCTATCACAACCATCATGTATGAATGAAGGAAGAAAAAAAGCAAAGCTTTCCCTTTCTCTGGAAAACACACAGATGTCTCAAGGAGAAGAGGGAAGCACTTAGGAAACTGTGAAATTCAGCACGTTGAAATCAAGACTTGTGCTGGCTTAGTTTCTTGTAAATGTGAAGGGGAAAAAATAAACAGGAAAATAAAAATCTGATAAATTCCCAAAACACCAATTGGTATAAAATCAACATCCAATGCTCTATCTCCAACTACTTTCTCTGTAAAGAAAAAAATCTGTAGGACAACAGCAAGAATACCATAACAACCCATTTTTACCATAGTCATTCCAGTTTCTCCAAATTCCCCTTTTTCTCCACAATGACAGCATTTCCTTTAAGGGAAACTTACTAACCACTTTCATTGGTCACGAGGTATAATAAAAAAATATCTGGATCCTTACAGTCCTCGCATGGACACTACAACTTGTTGTGCAGGTGCTCCGAAACTCCCTGAAATCTACTTTAAATTAGATAGAAGAGTAATCAAATCAGTATATCTGTCCCATTGTATAATATACAGGTGCACTAAGTCAAGTAGGCACTTTCGTTTCATAAATCTGTGAATACCCACAATTATCACTGTGTGGATTTCAATATACTGGTTTTAGGCAGTAAATTACAACGTTTTCTAGGTATAAGCAATAACAGCATTGGATTTCTCATTATAAGAACTATGCTAAACTGGGGGAGAGGGGGTTGTTTTGTTTTATTTTGGGGGGATTTTTTGTGTTTTGCTTCTTGTATTTCAGCTTGTTACATTTGGAGTGAGACTATTATACCTTGTGAAATGATTCTGGGTCCCAGGCTCAGGTGATCTGGTACTCTACCTTGGAAGCCCAACTGCTGGGTGGATTCCTACAGCCAAAAGCAATGAAGAACTGTGGGAACATGAGTTAGCCCCTGGAACCTGTCTGAGTCATTTGTGTAAAAAAACATCTGATCATAGCTCTTGGTCTGTTTACATTTTACCTGTACCAGTGTGAATCAGAGGAAACCCTGCTGAGTCTGACAAGCCTTTGAAAAGAAACTTTGGGCCTCTACAGACAGATCAGGACGTGGAAGATCTAGGCTTTGAAGTATTTCTGCCTGTCTGAATGAAGTACCATCAATCCAGGTATAGCTCCAACTCCTTGTCAGTAGTGCATCTCTGTCTGGGCTACAATATTTCACCTTAAGCATAAMAATTGCTATGCTAGTCCAGAATGGCAGCAAAATATCACAATTTCCACACCTCTCCAGAATCCCCAAAACAGCCATTTATACAGCAGCTTCCCCCCGGCTAATTTTTAAATTTATACCCAGTGTTGACTCTGTCCACTGGGACACACATTCTAGGCTTTTGACTCTGAAATTTATTTTTTTATTATCTGTGTGTATATTTTGTCCTTTTCTAAAATGCACCAACCCAAATATATCAAGAGAGAGGCACAGAAGATTAATTTCTTATATTGATTTTTCTGGGAAAAAAAAAACTGTTTTAAATGTCTCACTTTCCAACCCTGCTGGAATTGACTAGTCCGCTATATATCAGGAGAGAGTAATTGCAACACTTCTGTATAATTAATTTTTTCTGAGAGATCTTATGGATTTCGTCTTTAGTTAAATTAGACTTTTCAGATTGAATTCATACAGAGGTTTTCWGCACTTTTAATAATTTATGTTGCTCGGTCCCAAAACTCTGTTTATCTCTACTATATTTCATGCATGTTTTAAACAGGATTACACTGAAATGGTGCTCAGCAGAGCAACACTGGGGAAATGGAGTGGCTTACAGTGCTCTTCTCCAGTGAAAAAAAAGCCTTGAAGTTTATCATATCTGACACTCTATTATATAGAGGGGACATCTGTAGGCAAGGATTCATGGATGAGGTTATATAGTATTRCATTGGGAAAGAAATTATCCAGAACGAGCTATTTATCCAAAAATTGGAAATGAAAGATAAAAGCCCAAGAGAAGTTTGTTGGGTTTGTTTTTTTTTCTTGCAGTTGTGTTKACTTTTTTCCTAGTCCATTATAGTATGTATAGGAAACAAACTCTGAACTCTGAAAGTCCTRAGCCTATCAGTGTTTAAGCAGCATAGGGAAAATGCTCTTAATAACATGATTTGATTTTTGGTCAGCCCTGAAGTGACCAGGAAATTGAAACTGTGATTGTTATACTTAGAAAAGAAAAAACTAGATGCTCATCTAAGCAGGAATTGGGTAATTTTTGTCATTTCAAATTTACCAATAAAGTGACCTTTGAGCGAAGGTGAGAGGATTGTTTTCCATATGTATTGTGGGTGAGTCTTTCACTCTGGGGTGCTGAGGTTTTTCGGTTTTTCTTTTTTTTCTTTTTTTCTTCTCCCAAGAATAAGACAAGATAAATTCTTTTGTAAAAATTAGCCTACTCCAKCCACTTTTTATCATCTGAACCTATAATTAATGTTCTTCAAACACTGTACCTTATCTGCTGTCTYAAAAGAACCTTGTCTGTGAGAAAGCCAGAGACACAGTTTAATTTAAACTGTCAAAGATGAAAAAGAAAAATACCTCATTCTTCCTTTTACACAGGTGATGAGGAACTTCAGTCTTTGAAACAGAGAATGTCAATGTCCTGTGCCAGTCTGATGCTAAATAAAGTAGATGATGAAGATTGATTCATTAGAAATACTCTGCCCCTCATCAGATAAAGGAAGATGAAGACCTTGTTTGCTAATTTTTTTAAATAACTGACTAGAGATGATAACATATGTCAGCAAATGAAGAAACATTTGAATTAAAAATCAAAACCTTGACATTCATTTAACTTATCCAGTATGAAGCAATAAATAAAATATGGAGACTTCTTCTGCAGGCTGGAAAATGTTGTTATACTGAAAGACTAAGGGTGGGCTTTACCCTACATAATTTCTGTCACCTCAGTTGGACAGGGCGCCTCAGCCCAGGGTCTCAGGGGCAGCTGGCACCTTCATGGATCAAGCCATCCATCTTGTCTGAAGTGGCTGTGCCAATGTCTATTGATACCCTCATGTGCTTCCTTGACTACACAGGCAACCAGTATTTTAGACAGTCAACTTTCTTATGCAGGAGCTAGCTTGGAAAGTGGGAATGTCTTGTCCTCTGCCATTTTTGTATCTTCTCCAATGAAGACAAAACGTAGCCAACACAAATGAGTTGTGTAAGATGACTGCATGATTTAAAAATGTCTCCAGCTATTGCAGGGGGCATCAGAATGCTTTGTACCAGCTCTCAGCTAGGATTTCATTTGTACCTATTACAGTACTTCTCTGCTTATGTTTTGCTCAGGCCATTGTTGAATTATCCTTGAATGTCTGTACCAGCTCCGTAATTATCCATAATCAGAACTGACACTGTCTCAGTAGTTCCTAAAAAATGAGAATTGAAAAATAGAAGAAGAGTGATTTAACTTTTTTATTACTAAGCAGTAGGGGAAAAGAATAAAAATAGTTTTTCCATTGAAATCTGTAAAAGTAATTTAAAAGGATAAACCTGAGTGACTTTACTAGCTACTTCACTACTTCCTTTTCTTAGAAAGTAAAAGTATCTAAAAAGAAAATAAAGTTAGAATCCCAACACCTCATAAAAATGCAATTATATTTCAATTGTCCCCTGGGGATTGTACTGAAAAGAACAYGTTGATTATTCTGCCCTTGGCTCCAAAAGAAACAGAATAATGAGAAGTCTTGGCATTTGCTGTACCGAAAGGTAAGTGGCAAAGCCATTTTCATTGCAAAAGATTAATTCTTGTTCTTCGCTTTTTTAAAGGTTTTTTTGATATTTTGTTTTTCTCCTCTATCATTGGTACTAGAACTGAGCCTCTTTTTGCATTTCTTTTGAACTCCTTACTGAGGCCATCTACCCTGTAAGCAGCAGCTTGACTTCCAGTCACTCCACATGAGACTCTTGCCCCAGATTCTTTACCTTCATAGTGAGCAATTGTCCCAATGCAAGGTCTGCTTAGGCACTCTGTACTGASAGAGAAGAATGTTAGTAACAATTATCAAGGTTTTTAGGGGTAATGGTTCACTGTGGTGCCCTTGCAGCAAAGGGGATCACGAGAGTATGTGTAGAGGGACATTGATGTAACAACACTGGCAAAAGTGAAACTAATGGAGGACCACCAGGAGGGTCACTGGTCTAAAAAATATGACACAGGATGAGAAACAAACCTGAGTTTCTTAAGCCTTAAAAAAAAGAAAGCTGAAGAAACAGTTCATTGCTTTCTTCAATTTTCTAATGGGAGTGTATAAGGAAGTGGAGCCACACTCTTCTTTCTGAGAATGCATAGTTATGGGATGAAAGACAACAGACACAAGTTAGAATGGGGGAAATCACGATTTAGGGGACAAAAATTCACTGTGAGCATAGTCAAACGTTAGAACAAGTTATAGAATCAAAGAAACATAGAATGGTTAAGGTTGGAAGAGACCTTAAAGATCATTCATTTCTAACCCCCCTGCTGTGGGCAGGAACMTCTTCTGCTAGATCAGGCTGCTCAGTGCCCAATCCAAAGTGGCTTTGAACACTTCCAGGGATGGGCCATCCAAAWTTTTTCTGAGCAACCTGTTCCAATGCCTCACCACTGCCTCAGTAAAGAATCTCTTTCCAGCATCTAATCTAAGTCAGCTCTTTCTGTTAGAACCATCACCCCTTGTCATATCACTGTCTGCCTGTGAAAAAAAATCCCTCTCCCTCCTTTTKTATAAGCTCCTCTTAGGATAGTGGAAGGTTGCAATGAGGTTTCCCTGGAGCCTTCTCTGCTCCAGGCTGAACACCSCAGTTCTCTCAGCCTTTCTTTGCAGGGTTGGTGCTGCAGCCCTCTGATCATCCTCATGGCCCTTCCCTTGACCCATTCCAAATTGTTCACATCTTTGTTGTGCTGAGGATCCCAGAGCTGGATCCAGCACTCCAGGTGGGGTCTCATGAGAGATGAGTAGAGGGGCAGAATCACCTCCCTCAGCKTGCTGGCCACTTTTGATGAAACCCAAACGTACTTGGCTGTAGTTGATCTGTGAATACCCATTTTTGGCTCATGCAGCCTTTTATCCATGAGAATCCTCAAGTCCTTCCTGGCAGGGGCAATCATAATGACTTCTACTCATCTGTATTTGTATCTGGGAAAGCCCCAACTCAAGTGCAGCACTTTGCACTTGCATTTATTGAACATCATGAGGTTCTCATGGACTTCTTCTCAAGATTATCCAAGTCCCTCTAAAACCTGGAACCCATTAACATTGTGGAGCAGACATCCTCAGAGGTGCTTGAAAATGCCTGAGCTGATTAAGCTGATTTCCCCTGCTCTTGGCATCAGAAGTGTACCCACTTTAAGTAGCTTCACCAAAGCTGTAATCAACCAGATGATGGAGCTGCTGAATTACTGTGCTTCAGCAGCCCGCAGTGATATGGAGTGGGAGATGGGAGCAGCTGACTTCACACACAATTTGTTAGCAACACAGCACTAAATGAGGGCTGAAGAGAGTACTCCTCAGATCTTATGAAGTATTGTTGTAGTGGTTTTCAATAGCTTATTCTTTCTTTTCAAATGTTTTCTCAGTCTCTTGTGCTTGATGTTTCTGTGTAAGAATAGCTCCTAAGGGCAGCGAGTCCTGAAACATCCTGAAACATCAAAGGTACACTGGGAACACTGYAGCCTCCCCCATAGCTTAGCCAGGGCTCAAGATGATTCCTTCATCAGGAAAATTAAAGCCAGCCCCTTTCCTTCTAACAGACTTGGCAGAAGAATTGGAGCTAGAACTATTAAATGGAAAAGCAGAGGAAAGGCATGCAGTGTCTACAGCAGAGAGAAAGCTATAAAAGAGCACCAATGAAAAGCACACCAGAAACTTGGAATAAAAACCCCCAAACCTGCCAAATTCAGAAAAAGSTCCACTAGATTTCCACACAGAAATRCRGCTGAGACACCATTACTGTTACTAAATGCAATAGAAGATGATTGCTATAAGCAAAAATGAAACCCACACGGAATTATTCAGTCACTAGCCTCAATATCAAGTTTACACACATTGATTCTCAAAAATAATAACCTTTATTAGTTACCAAAACTTGAACTTTTCATTCACATAAATAAACATAACATTATGAATTCCCTGTGAAATTTTCTACTCCCTATGGAGCAGGAACATCTCCACTCATGACAATACCCACAGCTCTAGGGAGTTAGTCACCAACACCATATAATCAGAATGCAATTCACCTTATTTCCTTGTCAAGTGTGTTATTAATTCACCTGGGCTTACCTGTGGGATTTTTTTTTGGTGTTTTTGGTGTTTTTGGTTTGTTTTTTTTTGTTTGTTTCCATGGGTTTGGGTCTTTTTAGTAACTGTATCAAATACATATTCCAAAATGCATGCATGACAATTATTTGGTTAAACAAGAAGAAAATAAAACAATCAGTTGTAGTGCCCAGCAAATGTGAAATTTTGATTACAAATCCTGTTGCTCTTTTTTTCAGTTAACTTCAATGGATACAATTTGACTTACTGGAGAATCAGGAATAATTTCACGCTTTTCAGAGCCACATCACTGTCACTGACTTAAGGGGAATGTGAATGCAATTTTAAGCCCTCTTTATCTGAGAGCATAGTGTAGTGTCCTAGATTTGATAAGTTATTTGTTATAAGAAAAGGGTATTCAGCTCATACATTGGACTTCTGAAAGTCCACATCAAGCTTCTCCCTGCTGTTAGCATGTAATCARTGTAAAACATTACTCTGCTGTTTCCCACTGGGTAGTGTTTATTGCTTGTACTATCTAAAGGATTTCCAGGAGTAGCAGGCAGGAAGCTGCTGGTAGCTTCAGGGCTTCCACAATTCAGTCAGACACCAAACAAAGCCAGTTTGCAGGAACTTTTTCAATAGCGTCTCCTTTTATGGAGACTCAATGATCTGACTATCAATGAGGAATCTATTTTTATCTGGGCAACTTTTCTCAAATAACTGAACCCTTTGAATGGCTTTACAGAGAGCAGATTTCTAATAATTCTCCTTTCGGGGATTTTTTTTTCTTTTTCCCTTTTCTCGTTGCCCTGGTGATGGTCACCAGGCAATAGGAAATCAGAATTCAATCTGATTTATGCTGACTTAYAAGATATTAGAATGATGGCTGTAAGCTTTGCTGCATTTGAGTGTCCTATTAACTTCAGTGAAAGTGATGATGTACCTACRGAAGCTTTCACACTCTGGGGTTTAACTCAAAAAGTGCATTCACCCTGTGTAATTAAAGGGCCAGGAAGAAACTTCAGCACTAAAACCCTGCCTGTCACCAGTATTGGGAGCTGTTGCAAAAAGGATAACACAAAATGAATCTATTTAAAGAAAGCAGTTGGTGAGATTGTGTTGTGTACACTGCTGCCTACATTATGCCCCCCTCCTTTCAAGGGATCTAGAAAATCATTTTCTGGAAAAGGACAAGAAAAGAAAGTTGAAATAGCTGGAAGCAATAGCAATAAATGTGTTATGGATAACATTCATCAAACAGAAAATTAGGGAAAATCCCATCTTTGTCAATCCTGCTGAARACCAGGAGCCCTTTGTCAAAGACATCTTATGAATCCAGAATGCCATCTAGGCTTTATGAAGATCCAACTTTCTTGCTGCTTCATGAAAAAAATGCCCTAGAAGGCCTTTACTATTCTACTATTCTATAATAGAGTCCAATGCACTAATGGCTTTAAAGAGAGGTCATTCCTGAATTAAGCTATGGAAGGCAAATTGCACTTAAAAAGTGTCTTTTCATTCTTTGATCTGCAAACTCAGAAGTGGATTGTGAGTAGTGTCCATTTTAGTTTAAGGGTTTTTTTAGTTATTTTGTATACTTTCCATACTGTTAATGTTTCCTCTGATAAGCCTTCGGCTTTTTTTACTAGAAATACATTTTGTCTATATCCTCAGAGTGGCATTTAACATAGACATTTTACTTTGTACAATTACAAAATACATWAGAGAAAAAAAGATATGTTCTCTGCACATTGTAGTCAATCCAAATTTAGGTGCACAGCTGAGTTTCCCACATAGGAATGTAGCTGTTCAAAGCTTTATTTATGGTCAATAGAAAGAGACAAGCATGCAAGAGAGATTAAGTTCATCTAAGAACTGAATTCTCCTATTAAGCACCATGATGACAACCTTGGCAAGGTGTGTGAGTTTGARATAGGTATCCAAGTCCCCAAACCTTTATGAATCACAGTGAAGTGTGGCTTGCTTCATCTAATTTAGGGAAGATGGGATACAGAATGCCACTGCAATCAGTGTCACTTCAAGTGTTCACATGAAAGATAGGCGTGATTACTCATGCTTCTACATTATACCATTCTGTAAATTACTCTTACTTGAAACTGAATATTATGAATTTGCAATGTAATTGTTTATAACAAACAGAGAATCATATTCTTTGAGCCCTGAAGAAAGCTGGATTACTACATTAAATAATATTGTCACTGTATCACTTCATATTAAAAATGATGACTCTAGCTGAGGTAGGAACAAAAGAACATGAAACAAATACTATGACTATATAATCATACTGCACTTTTAGGAAAAAAAGCTGTGCGCTGTCTTAACTTTTAAAGGCTGAATCTTTACACAATGTTGAGGAATGTACAAGACGTAAAAAGCCCATTCCCCCAAATAATTACTACATATGAGCATTTTGACTGTGGAAAATATGTAAATATAGGTGCCATTGCCAATTGAAGCAAGAAAATAAGACAGTATATTGTGATCAGAATTTAAACAATTTCAGCTGAGGATGAGACTATTATTAAAATGAGACATTATAATACACTTTTGCTTGACCTTTCTACCTTTTTGTCATTGAGCCTTATTCAATCTGTCATAAATAAATATTACRATTATTTTACTAGCCATCAAGTCACTAGGTAATAAAGGACATAGTTTGCTAAAGAAATGTTTGTGTAGATTGTATAATTTATATTTTTGTGCAGAACTATAATGTTCCTGGATTGACCTCAGCAGAAGTGCAATGAGATAAATTTCCAGTGAGCTACATAAATGGCAAAGAATTCTGAACACCAGAAGATGAGAAGACCAGGAGAAAATAAAAAGTCATCTAAAGCCAATGTCACTTCCAGTTAATCAGAAATCTCTGAAATGCCTCTGAATTATTCTCAGCCTGTGCCCAGCTGCCATAACAACACAACAAAGCCCCTTATTAAGAAACTGATAGTGATTTGATWGAGGCTGACAGAGATATTTTGATTTTATCAAAAGCTAATATAATTTCCCTAAGTAAAAAAGAAACGTAAAGAAAGTTATCATCTCCAAATTTTCTGAACTGAGCCGAGGATACAAGGAAAAGGTAAAACCTCAAAAAATGTTTCTGAAGTTTTGCTTAGAAAGTTATTATCATATGCATGAGGTTAAACAAAAACTACTAGAAACAGACACAAAGCTAACCTGGAGTCATACAGATGGTTCAATTGATCACAAAGACATTTAGGCAGTGCAGGGACCTAATTTAGGAGTCTCCCTGGGATCTTTATGGAGTCAGTAGGAGCACCTTCAGAGGGTGACCCAGATATTAAGTCAGCTCACTAAGACAAGTTCTATGTCTGCCTGTACCTCTCTTTCAGCTACAGAGGACCCTYGTAGGCTCATCTGCCTTCTAAGACTCTGTGGCTCTGGTGAGATCTCTGCTTGACATAATTTCATTTGCAATGCCTTTTATTCTACAYGCACAGTATGACATCCTTATCAACAAATGCCATTGCCTGTTAGCCAGGCAAGGGTGACTCACTTGTGTTGCAGGGAGCATAAAATTCCCACTGAAAGGATGATGYTCCAGACTAACCCTTTCTGGGTTGGAGCTCAAAGTCATGACAATATATCCAAAAAGGAATCGATTCAGGGCATGCAGAGAGTGTTTAATATGATTTCCCATCCCTTGTCAGTTCCAAAACCTGTCTCTCTAGAAAATGCTCTGATGTACACGGTATCTCCTTACACCTTTTCTGCACAACACTCTGGCAACAGCCTCGTCAYTACCCAAGTCATTCTTCACTTCCACACAACTGTCAAGAATCCACAACATGCTCTGCCCTTTCTGAGTTTCCCTGCACCTTTCCATGCTGACAAGCAAGAAAAAGAACTTTGAAAGGAATCTGTTAACRCCTTGAATTTAACCCTTGAGGAAAGGTAAGGTAGTATGGGTTTTGTTTAGTTTTCCAAATAACACAGCCCTAAATTACATATCTTTCTGAATATCAAAGCATTATCTCTGTGCATCTGACATTTTCTAAAACCACTGATAATTTCATCAGTCTTCATCCCTTCCGTAGGTCATAGTTTTCTGGCCATCATCATGCTGCCTCCTTAAATGAATCAGCTGCAGCTTCCCTTGATCTTTGACTCTTGAAACACATCTTTCACACATTTTTGTCTTTTACATTGATGGCCAAAAATTGCAAGTCGGGCAGTAACTAGCTTATGTCCATTCAAAATTTTCCAGAACTGGTCCCACAAACTTGCTGAGGAGATCCTGAGCATGTTGGCAGGGCCGTTTGCTCCAACACTGAACACAAGCCTTACAAGATGAGGATGCATCCTTCTCAGTTACAGCCAGCAGAAGTTTATTTGCATTGTGTGTCTTGCAAGTCTTATAGTTTATTACCTTCAAAAACCACATTCTGCTATTTGATTTAATAAAATCCCTCAGGGTAACTATGTTTCTGTTTTGATTTTTTTATTRTAGAAGAAGAMCAAACTATAATGGTTCTTCTTWSTGAATTCTATAAAAGTCTATAGAAGTTTAGGTTTTGAGGTTTTTTGTATTTTGGCAAGTACACTTTTAAGTTAAAATTGCTAAAGAATGGTAAAACAAAAACCTCATTTTTCAGTATACATTAATCTTTTCGATACTATCTCTTTTCAAAAATGATTAAAAAAATTAAATKTCCTGTAAAAATRGTTCCTATAAGAACAGCTACTCTTCTGTCAATTAAGCCCTGTATATAAATGTGCTAATGAAATTGTGCTAGTGAGACAGGAATAGTAACTATTTTAAGTGTGATGCACACTGTGAAGCTATTATTAACAYTGTACATTGTATATGTAGTTATCCKTGACTAAAAAYGGGAAAAATGTGCATTCTATTTTCATTGTTTGTGMAAACATATTGCTTACACCAGTGAATAATCTGAGGAAAACCAGAAACAAATTGTTTTCTCAGTATGTCATCCTACAGACAAATTTCTTGCGATTATAAAACCATTATTACATATTCCTCCTACGGTCCAAAAACACCTACAAGCAGATGAAAATGAAACTTCTGCTGAATTGATTCCCACACATCCTCTGTCTGTTCCTGATGTTTATGAATGTCCATGACTTCTGAAAAGGAATCCTCCATTTTTCTTCTCACTTTCATGCAATTCTTCCACCGTGCTGATGTAATCAGTTGATATCATTCTTCATCAAGCATTGGTTGRGAAGAAGGTTTGAAAGAAGGTGACACAGGCRTTCTCTGGTGCTGCTCCAGATATWACCTTTCATAGCTTGAGGTTAGTTYCAAACATRCACTCAGATAYAAKGAGAARCTGAGATTATTTCATATTACTGACATTCAGACTCAGAAATAATTTATAAACATGGCAGTTGACCYGTAATTGGTCTAAGCCCACTGATAATTTACCCAATGTCCTTATGTTAGCTATAGCCCCTGTCTGATAAACAAGAGCACTCTCCAATCATCCCTTCTTCTGTTTCATGTTTCCAAACAGGTATTCAAGAACTGACCCAGTGGTTTACTATCCTTATACCTCTGGAGGATTTTCCTGAAAAGAAAAAAATCTTCAACTGATCAAATCATCTTCCCAATGTCATGCACTTCTGTACTGGCAAATAGCAGCAGGGCAGATCTGGAATTTACATAGGAGTTCAAAAGGGTAGACAGTCAGGCTGCAGGAGAAAAAATAAGTCCAAATTGAAGGCAAATTTATGGCCTGGGATAAATATTTATTTGTAAGATKATTTCCACAAGCTTTGTGATCTGGTATACCTGAGGGCAGAACATGACCCTGAATTTTAAGCAGTACTCAGCTGTATGTTTCTTGAATATTTGCTGGTGCTCTATCATCTTATCTTTGCTTAGCTTATTCTGGGGGTCAGGAAGGGAAATTGTATTTTATTTGTTAGAATAATGCAATGTTAGGTTTTCCAGCAGAACTGCAATTCAGTGCAGTTTTGAAAAAGTGAGCCTGAGGTGTGGCTTCTGCTCCCTCTCAACAGCTCACCTGCATGGAACAGAACAGTTGTGGAACAAGCAACTTAGGGAAGCAGAGCTTCAAGAGTTGGAGCTACTTATCTAAAGGACAGGTGGGCATGGCTCTGCTCAAGATATGGCTCCTCTTTGACTCTTTAAAGGAAAAGAAAGAAAGAAAAGCCATCTGGAGCATACTGATACAGCTGTGGCACCCAAAGGGTATGGGGAAGGTAGGGCTGCTAGAGATAGTGCTGTTTATGAATTTTTACAGGAAAAAATCTTTTAGACATCTCTTCCACCTTGCCGAAAGTCATCACTAGAACAAGCTTCTCCTTATGTGCAGCATGAATAAACCAACAAAGATCTTGCCACTATGTTATTGCAACTTAGAATTGATGTTCCCATAACAGCACCATGAAAATCTCTAACTCTTCCATTTGCAGGAAGATCCAGTGCACCAGATGTCCACATGTTAAYCAAACAACTGAAATTAAGGTGCCACGCACATCAAAAGGAACACACACAGAAAATGGATCAAGCATCAAAATATCCCTTCAACCAGGAGGAGAACATTCTCAGTTTGGTACCAACCTACCTGTTCTCATCATCACCAAGGGAGACATCTCTCCTGCTTACAAAGTGCCTCCAAAAGATGGTCTTGAGAACTAAAATTGCTTAATATTAGAAATCATATCTTTTGTAGAAACCCAATCTATTTTTCTCATGTTCCATTTCTCCCATGCCACCATTTTTGACAAGTAATAAATTAACATCTTCTCTCCTTCACATTGGCTACAAGTACTTTATCATATCATTCTACAGCAGTTTATAATAAAACAAATAGTTTTGTACAGAGTYGTTCTCAGCTTGTGTTTAAAGTTTTCTGTTTCCATATCATATTTAAAGAAGGGTTTAGATGTCTGAAAACATGTCTGGTTTTCCACTGTTAARAACATTTTCTCTCCCTACAGACTTTGACTCATTCATCCAGAGATGTTGCCAAAGCAGCAATATTCCATGGTTTGGGGGCAAGCAACTCTTTCTTCTCCTTTGAACCTTTGTTTTTTTTCACATGAACTTACACAGAAGCTTGAGTGCTTCCCTTTTTTCAAATATAAGATTTATAGTCAGTATTACAACTTGACCTGCTTCCTTACATGGCTGCATGCCTTCCCAGATCAACCCTTTTACTCCATTTCAGTGAAAATTTCCATATATGCTAAGTTGTGTGCAGTGAGAAGATGCTTTTACATCAGGCTCTTGGGAGCACAGAGCAAGCAGCATTTCCCAACTTTGTGTTCTGAAGTGCTGGTAAATTCAGGGCATCAAACAAAACATTGTGAAAGAAGATGCACAGATCTTGTCCAGAGCGCTTCCTCGTTAATTGGAAATTTTTTTAGCTTCAGTGAGTTTGCCTGAGTGAGACCCAGTAGGCCAAACAAGTTGAGTCCCATATGCCAGTGAGACTGTTTTGATTTTCATTACTGCATTAGCAATGCTGATATCAATGCTAATCAACCTGTAATTTTAAAAACGAAATGTTATACACATCAGTAATAAACTGTGCACAGCATACAGATGTAGAACACTATGCAAACAGGATTAGTGGCAGTTGCATCTCAAAAGAGGTCARAGGGGAATTGACTTTAGGTTATGCAAGCAGAAGCCAGAACTTGAAATCAAACACTTTGCTGAAAGAGCGTTTTTATCATTGTAAAGTTAGTGTGAGATCTCTCCAGCTTGTCTCTCAGCTTTGTTTTCCTTACCCTTCCACATACCCTTGTTTCACCTTTACTCTTCCCTTGACAACTACACCACTCTATCCTGTCCCAGCTTCCTGGTCCAACTTTCATCCTTTCTGAAGRAGCTGAAACTCTTATCCCTACAATCTTTATTACCCAACTTTTCTAAGYCAGATTCTTTTATTAGAGGATTTGAACCCTGTAAATCTTTACAACAGCAGGGCAAAGGAACTCAAAACCTTGCTTTCACTCCTGATCCTTCCTCTCCCCATGCCAGTCTGTAGACAATGTGAGTCTCAGCAGTACTAAGAGAGCTGAAGTTTTCTCCTTTGCTCAGAATCATGGTTGAAGTTCTCAAGGTCTTTGCTGCAAGACTCTGCAGCAAACACTCACTCTACTAGACCTCCACTGTGTTGGACCTTTTGTTTTTGAAATGTTGATATTTGTGATGTGCCTGGCAATCTTCAATTGCTTTTATTTTCCTCCTTTTTCTAGGTAATAACAATTTACAGTCAGTTCTGTTGCAAGAACAGACATTTTGGACACAGAGATTACTCTCTTGGCATATTTTAAATTTCTGCTTCAAAACATGGTGGGTTTAGATCACTTAAGACATCATCCAAATGATGGGCTCTCACATTTTTCGTTAAGTTAATTTCAGATGTAAATCACTGGGTGGCAACTGACACCAAGGAATTGAAAGAAGAGCCTGTTTAGCTGTCAGCTTGATGCATCTGGCTGGCTGTGTGGCTATAATGGTATCACAGTGTCTTGGGGAACTACTGAATCACCCTATAACAGAAGGTTGTCTACTTCTCTCTGTGCAAAGCAATAAAGCAGTATACAGAAGAAAATATTAGACAGCTATACTCCTTCGGCCAATTTGTCTCACAGCYATACTACAGTAAATCAGAAATAATTCCACAAACCTCTGTAGAGCTATTCCAGATTTATGTTTGTAGAGCTAAGAGCATAATCTAGCTCTTTTAGTCTCACTCTATCATTTTATACAGCCAATACTGAAATAGTCACTATATGCAGGTTTTTTAAAAAAAATATCTGTTGTAAAAGCACATTTACTTTCACAACCTTTTTAACACCCAGAGCTAGAATACAATGGAATAGATACACTGGCCACTTTTGAACTTTTTGTTGGCTGTATATGAGATATATGTGAACTTTCTTAATGCATTTGATGTGCACCTTAGGCAGTGGTCTCCCCTGATACCTACTCTGCCACTGTGCACACTCTACATTTTCAGGAATTAACATGGCCTATTTCTTTCTTTTTCCTCTGGATCACCCACAGGAAGGGTATTAAAAAAAAAAAAAAAAAA
>NW_026623298.1:2137293-2167884 GCF_030028575.1 Malurus melanocephalus
GGCAGTCCTAATCACTGCCATAGATGCACCAGAGTCACTGAGATGTTTTATTTTGAGAAAAAAAAACCTAATTATTTTTCCATCAAGATTTAGCTTCTTTTTTTTTTTTTTTTAATAACTATTGTAGGTGAAGATAATTTAGACTGTGAACACTGACAGGCAGAAGATAATTGCATGTCTGAGGGTGAGTGGGTGACTATCTGAAAGTGAACTTTTGAACTCAAAAGCAAGCACAAGCTATGAGTATGCAGCCTGCTACCTGCAAATGGTATGGGCTGACTGTAAATTTTGATAACACTGGKATTAAATAACTGTGGCATGTCCTGATTCCTCCAATTAATAATGAGATGTAAAACAGAACCACCRATTAGGAACTGATCGTGCTTTTCCTTCTGCATGTTGACTATTTATATGGAGAAATCTGAGGGCTGGAAAAGAAGGTGGTGAAGAACACGACAGGAGAAAAGATCCTGGAAGTTGCAGAAGACCCTGGAGATMAGATCACTGCCTGGTGACAAGTGCTGGGGATGAGCAGACGCCCTGGCTGCTAGACCTGAGACCTCTCACATCTGAGACTGGTACCTGTGAGAAGTGGCACAGCATCCCTGGCTGGGCTTTCTGCCTGTCCTTCCCTGGCCAGCAAACACCTCCCTGTGAGGAGGGACACTGGGCAACATAACTGGTGGGCAGGAGGAGAATGAGTGTGTGAGGAAATCAAGCAGAATAAAAGCCTTAACCTCAGGGAGTCTTAAAGAAACTCCAACATCCAGTTCCACCAGATGGTGTTGTTAACTCCATCTCACCGGTGGCATAGCTTGCACATCTGGATAATTCACTCATCCCCAACCTGCACCCCCACGCGTGCAAACCGCTGCAGATGTACCCACAACAGARGGCCGTGCTGCTTGTGCAGTGATCAATGACTCACCAGCAGTGYCGTCTTCTAAATTTAGTTCTGTGCCCTATTGAGGAGTTACTCTGACAATTTACCATGGTGATGCCACCCTTATTATCACTGTGTTCATCTTCTCCTCTCTGCTGCTGGAAAATAGATGTGAATATACCACTGTTGTCACCTGTTTTCCTTTCAAATTTTAACTTCTAAATTGCACAGAGAGAGCGGAAGGAGAGAAACTGAACAAAGATCACTTAATCTTGTTAAACCTGGTGGCAAATCACATTTGTGTCAGAGTGCTGCAACAAAAAAAAAAAAAAGATATATCCCAATACCTACTGTTGTAATCCACTACTCAATTATTTTCAAACATGGTAAATCAAATTTAATACCAATATGTCTGTATGTGAAAGAACAGTCTGGCTGAGAAAACAAGCAAATTGTACAGACTTATGTGAGTTTTATTTGAAGTGGGTCTTGTTTATAATTATATCACCCTTGTTTGCTTGCTTTTTTTTAGATATTGAAAAAAACAGGAAACAAAAGTTTTTAATAAATATTTTCATGTAAYTCAACTGTGGAAGTAGAATTTATTGTATAAATAATGGGAGCTCATTTAAAAACTCAAAGAGGCATTTGGAAAAAAACTGGGCAAAACACCACAGAAAAGTCTGCAAAATGCTAGTCGTGTTAGTAAGTAACTGAAAATGGCTGATGCCCTTTTTCAGACTTTTATCGTAAAGCATGGGCTGCCATTAAACTAGAGTCTGTTTTCTCATAAGGGAGAGACAAATATCCACTAATACCGGTAGTGCTTATTGAATTTCCTTCTGCAACTATGACATGATACAGTCAGCACAGGAGATGCTAAAAAAAGCAAAGACAAGTGAGGTCAAAACACTGAACCGATGTCAAATACCATTTCCGCACCTCATCTGCTCTCTGAACAAACTGTTAGTGCTTTCCTTTAAGTCAGTGCCCACTGGCTGTTATCATTTCCCTATCAGCYCCTGGGCAGGCACACAGTTTAGCTCTGTCAGGATAATCTGGGTGTCCCCAGGCTGACTTGATGTCTTCAGCTCTGTCTGAATCCAGTGGTAAAACATCTGCTGTGGGCATGGATTGTAAAGCCATTTTCTGCTTCAGTTCTAGCCTTCTCCTTTTAACTTCCCTTTTCTGGCTTCCTTATATGTAAATCTTGTGCAATTATTTCAGGATTAGTTCTCCTTGGCTCAAGSAACTTGACAGAATTGGGCACTTATGCATTTGTCCATCTGCCCTGTTGCTTGAAAATTTGTCTTGAACAATATCCTTTCTACTGATAGCAGGTTTTATTGCTCCTGAGTTCTTAAGTAACACTACATTATGCTTATTTTTTTACAAGAAGTCCTTAAATATCCTAGACATTTTGTGGTTTAGCTAAATAAAATAAGCCTATACAGCTTAAGAATTCAGACTGCACCACTGGCCTCATCTTTTTCTTTTCCACATAAATCAGCTTATTTCTTTTTAAGTACTCCCAAAAGCTTATTTAAATATGCCAGAGTACTCACTGTTTATAAAATACATCTCTCCATATGGGTATACAGACAGAGAAAAAGAGAAAACCATTGCTGTTCACAGGAGCAAAGTATGAAATTGTGGATSTTGGTACTATAGGTAGAAGTGTTTCAGATGAAAACAATTTTATAAAAAACACTAAAATATGTATGTGGGCCAGTTTTGTGAAATCCAGAGGACTGGATTTGAAGGCACTAGAGTGTTTAGGGGTATTTTTCCCCCCCTTATCAGAAAAATCTTCCAGTGACAACCTCGATAGCAAGAAATTAAAGCAGTTGGAGTGTGACAAAGCAAGTCAGGAAATGTGATTAAGGATAGACACATCATGGAATCTATGAAATATCAGTAATATTACAGGCATGCCAGGGAAGTGGGATGAGAGGGAAAGCATTAACAATGTCAGACAGCATTCAAGGGCTGAATTTCCCTGTGGAGGGCTGGAAAGGTTGGGAAGGGAAGACAGATAACAGCAACAGGCTGAATCCATCAMACTGATCACTGAGAGAGTGCATGCAGTCCTTTGGAAAAGAAGATGAATCCTGACATAAGACTAGCAAGAGCCGGGAAACACATAGCTATGAGGAATAGCATTAAACTTAGTTATTTCCCAGGATTTAGCATAGACTGGGACTGCTGTTTCCCTTTTTACTATCTGCAAACAGCTTTTTTGTATTCAATTTTTAAGATGTAATTTTCCAGCAGCTGCTGGTTTATTAGTTTTCTGCCATGTATGGTTGTTAAAATGTATAAATAATTTGGGACTGCTAACCTGCCACTCATACCGGGGTCAGTTTTCATTTTGTRTGACAATACCTGCAATTATTTGTACACCTTTTTTTCTTTTTTTCTGGTAAGTTTTCAAACACCAGTTAGTTGGTGACAGAAAATGACAGCTTTTTCTCTGTAAGGAATTACGAGCAGAAGTACGCAGAGAATAGCTTTAGRATTTCTATTACATTAACAACATCATCCTCAGAGTGAGCTACAACAACAAGTATGTCTCATCTGGAAAACAATCCAGGATAAAGGAATAGAAAGGAATATGTAATGTCATGACATTTCTGAGGGGTTTGGGCTTTTAATTAGTGAGGCTAGAGCTATTCAAAATGACCTACTATAGTTTTGCTTTTTACTGGTTTCYTTGTCCTGGTAGGTCATCCATCTCATCACCTCATTAGCTTTTTGTTGTTGATGCATTTGGGTTTTGGAGAGGCTTAAAGCTCGTTACATTTTCTTCCTCAAAAGCAGAGAATTACGTAGAGACCAGAACCATCCCTCAGTGGTTTAGTCTTTCAAAGGGGACAGTTATTAAGTGCAGTGATGCAGACAGCCTGCTTTGTAATCACATCAAAATCCCAAATATAGGGGTTTACACAGTGCCCATTATCTCATGRCTGAGATAGGTGATTACTCCTGGAAGGCAGAAGCCTGCGGTAAGTCAGTGGCTGTGTGTGGTTTAAGATGTCAGTGTCTAGAAGGAAAAATCTAATTCAAACTGTTTGACTCCTTTCTTGACTCAAGGAATTTATTTGCTAGTGTATGCTGCCTTTTACAAATCTCCAGTGTTACTCATTTCAGCAAACCTCAGGAACCAATGCATAATCAGGCATAGACTGTGGGTAAATATAGTTCATTTTCCATAAGTAGACTGTAGACAAAACCCCAGGAGAGCGAGGATGTACAGGTGGAGCAGCTATTGAGTAGGCTTGAGTCTATTACTGCCTGCAGAAAAGTAAAAACCTCMATTTAAAGTCTCTTCTAGTATCTCAGATGAATTTGAGAGTGCATAGCAATGAACTCTAAGGTTGTAATACTATTATTAGACTCCATGTAGATATACAGTACTTTTTAGGCTGAAAATTACTGCTTGGGTCATTTTTACAAAAGAAACTATATGACCCTCATAAATGCAGTGTTAGAATGCATAATGTTTGCATCTTACTTTGCCTTTCCCTTTATGTGATAGTTTTGTTTCTCATTTCTGCTGCTAAACTTGACCCTGAAGTCGCGAATGATCTGTGTAGATGTATTGATCAGAGCACATTCCTGGGGTCCTGTGCTCATAACCTGCAGCAGGACATGAAGGAGGATTTCCTTTTCATACCAAACTGCTGTGTTGTTTCACACATTATTGGGTGCAATCTGTAGGAAACAGGTGTGTGAAAGAAATTAATTGAATCACAGCCTTTAAATCATAATATTTTGTTTTGTCTCACAGACACCTGAGGACAGAAATACTCTTTGTACTTTTGCACATTTGCAAAATGGGATTGGATTGTCCCAAGAGTTGCTGGACAGCTACATTTACATGAGCACCTGACTTCCTATGGTGATCCTAGGAGCATCTCAGTGATGCACCAAACATCTGAACCTACTCCAAACAAGACTGAAGATTGAACCTGGTATGTCATGGCTGAGCTGAAAAGCCAAAGTTCCCATAATGTCTCTCAGGCAAAAAAAGCAAAATATTAACTYGGAAATTAACTTGTAAATTTTGACCGGCAGCTTTTCCTTTGGGCTTTGCTTGCCCACAGAGGATCACTGATGGCCAGCTAGCATACCACACATCTCTTCTGTTGCCCCATCATTAACTGACCYCTTTGCTGCTCAGGTCTCTTCTTCCCATCTCCCTAATCCTAAAGTGCATGGGAGATCCGTCGAGTAAACAATTCTTTTAGTTACAATACCAAAAATGGTTTAAAAGTTGGAACAAGCATAAATGCATACACATCACTCATCAATGAATTAATTCATTTTTTTAGGCAGTACAGAGTCAATTTTCTTCAGACTTCATCTTACAGAAGAATCAGCCAAATGGTATCAAGTGTGCCTTCATTTCTCTTTCTTAATACTACATGGCATTACCTACAATTGTAGGTAGAATAGGCATGGAGGAGATGGACTCTCATTTTATCACCCTGGAAGCACATATATGAACCCCTTACCACGTGGCCCCCCAGAAAATATTTACCCCACATGAAATGCCAGCAAAGCTTGAAACAGTGGGAGCAAGTAAACACTTCAAAATGCTCTGCAGTGAAATAGCTGGTGATGATGAAAGTTMATTTGCCAGCTCTAAGTGAAGACTTTCAGGCTATCTGTAGATTTTTCACACTGGTGCCATTGATTTTGAGTTTGGGGCACTAGTAAATAAAAAAAAATCAATGTGGCAATCTGTGCAAAGTGAAGTTGGTTTGAATAAACATCTCAGTGTTAATATAAATGAWTCCAGACTGCATATTTGGATTAAATGAGCACCATTTCTCAGAAACTATGTGAAATGAGRACACTAATATAGAAAATCTTTAAATGTGAATTTCAAAACTGTGGATGAAAAAAGCTTTAAGGTTCTCAATTAGTTCTGTGGTGATTTGTAAAGTCTGTATGTCAAAGTGGCAGCATTTACAGGTTTTCCTGCATATGGACTCTCAGCCCCAGCCTAAGTTGTCCTATGCCTTTTGCCAGCTGTTTGGGGTAGGCATAACATGTTGCAGGAGAGAGCAATTTCCACCTGCAGACTTCCTGGGAATGCACTTGCTCAGGGGACACATTGTGTAAAYAGAGTAGTGAAAAAAAGGTTTTGCTCATTCTGTTAGTTCTATAGGGAAAATGAATGCCTGTCATTTGTTCTGTGCTTTCCTCCACGATGCACAGCAAGACCAGCCACCCAAGCTCCAGGAGAAGGTCACCAGGGGCCACTGGGATGGGGATGGTCCCTGTAGGAGGATATGACTTTGGCCCTAGTAAGTCCTCTCAGCTCTATCTGTCCCAGCTCTCAGAGCTTCTGCCTAAGGTGTCCATAGGGTGAAAGTGGCACAGGGCTCACATCAGCACCTTGAAGGCACTGATGGGCACCTGGAGATCCAACTCCTGAGGTTATGAAGATGCTGTAGCTGACATTTGTATGTTGAGGTTGCTGTTAAGAACAGCTTCCAGCTGGGGTTTGGGCTGGGTTTGCTAGACAAACACACACAGACACATGCTCATATACACACACAGAGTGTTCTTATCCCCTAGCCCATATTCAGCCCCTTGGCACTACACTGGGAGACAGCAAACCACGGTACTGGAGGAAAGAAAGGGGTTCTCATCCTCCAGCTGAGAGACAGCAACATGAAGGCAAAGGAAAGCGAAGGCTGAGTGAGATATTACAAGCATGAACAAGATCTGTAGGATATTTGCTCTTTCTACAGCTACTTAGTTCTACTGCTCGCAGTCATCGTTTTTTCTGCACACAAAGAATTTATCCTTCCCTTTTCACACARTATCAGCTCATCCCTCCTTCTTCCTGATTTAGTTTCACTATTAGACCTGGTGAAAAAGAAGATGCTCTGTTTTAAGTTACCAATTGAAAATGAATCTACAAATGCAGAATGGAAATACAAGATGTGTGTTTCCAGGTAGGAGGGAAAGAAGAAAGAAAAGGACAATAAAGAAGGCTTGTACAAAGAAAGTTTAGGTGGGTGAATAACATGCAAAAGAAAAATAAAACAATCATTGTTTCAACAGCACAGGAAATAAAAAGCAATAATTGAGTTTATAAACTTTTTAATAGATCGCACTCCTATTTATAAACATTGCTGGCCGGAGCTGTGCGAGTCTGCAGCCAGAATTAGGTTATGCCCCTGCAGTAGGATGTCTGATGGCAGCACAGAAACAGACTCACACCAGCTGTACCCTTTCACTGTATTGCCATACTGTTTTGAGCATCATGACACACTGCCCATAGTGCCAGAGGCCCTGAGCGATTACATGAAGACTGGTGTCTCAGCTATTCCATTACATGGTTGCCAACACACTAAAACTAATCTGGGTTCCTCAACACAAAACTCTGACAGTTTATCTATTGAGCTGTATTGCCTTCATGCCCTTAATGTGTTGAGGGTGTGACCTAATGTTCATAATATAAACAAGAACTATGGTCTCACATGCATTAAGATTTTCCCTACATGCAGATGTAGTTTATTCCCACCAAAAGGAACAAAAGTCCAACCTCACAGATTTTTCCATTGAAAAAAGGCTTTTAACGAAAAATCATTTGAACTGGAAGTATTCTCCTTTGGACAAAAATTGTTTAAACGGCTAACTTGCTGTCATTTTGTTTATCTAGGAGAATGACATTGGCTCGGGAAGCCGAATAAGTGCTTGGGAACAGAGTACAAAAATATCTCAGAGAACCATTGGCTGAGTTTAACTGCTGATGTAAAAGCAAGCGAGACCATTGAGCCCAGCTGAGCTGTAGTTYCTTATGAGAGCTATAAATTTAGACTAATATCTTTAGTGAGTGAAGCTGGTTCAATGCATTGTGCAACTCGACCCTTATTTAATGTAAGTGCAATAGCTTTAATTTATCCYAGATGTCATCAAATGGTGGGACCAGCATTTTGTTGCTTTGGTATGAAATGCACTAACAGCTTCATTTGAGGAAGAGTATCAGCATGGTAATACTCTTCTAGAAGATGGCTTCCTTCCATTTCAGTCTCCAGTAGCTGCTCAGAAATACACTTTATAAACCTACATTCCACGTGCTCTGGCTTACAGCCCTCTCACTTGGAAAGTGTTTTGAAGTCCTCCTCTGTTCAGCGGGAGGGCATTTTGTACGAGGATGCACACACTCCACCAGTTCTTTTAACAAAAGTTGTTACTAGCAAAGGCCTTGGTGAATTATGACTTAATTCATTGTAGCCTGATTACATTGTAGCCTGAAATTTTCCCATTGGCTCACGAATACCATTTGCCTGGATAGGAATGTGTTGTGGATGGCTCAGGACAGCAAGGAAATGCTTCTAAACCTATATGCACCAGCACTGTAAAGAAATAATTTCATCGTATCAAGCCTTTAGATTTTAAAATGGTTTGAGGGAAGTTATGGTAGCTGGACTTGAGCAGGTATTTGTTGTCAAGATGCATTTGAGAAACTCGTTCAAAAAACCTGCTGTTTGTGTAATCATTTTGGTCCAACAGGTGTAAATATGCCTGGTGCAACAGTAACTAAAAGAAAAAACAAGCTCTATCAATGAAGAAATTACTTAACCTTTTTTCTCATTTTACCTGTGGCCAAGACAAACAAGAAAGCATGGCAGGTGAAACTTTCTACTCAGTTGCATCTCAAATTCTTCTCAAATGCTGTTATTTTTCAAGCCCTCCATGTTTTGCTTCATTCCACTTCTAGGCAGTGCCACCAACCAAACGYAGATAACCGAAGACTTCATTTTGGAAAGCAAATGTCATTTCCAACTCTTCTTGGAGTTCTTAATGTCTAAACTTTTAGAAGGATATAGCTTTTTAAAAAACCCCTTTTTACACACGCCCATGCTTGGGACCACACGTAAACTATTCCTGCCTTCCAAGTGGGATAACAGAAACCGTTGGAACAGTTATAAATTTCTATGCTATCACAGGATTGTATGGTGAGTTTCACTTCTTTGAAACCCTTTTCCAAAAATATGACTCTCAGATGAACAGGAGCCAAAGACACCAAGTTCCACAAACAGGTTTCTATTTTCAGATAATAGCTAGTTTAATTAGAACTATGTATTTCAGTACAAAACAGACCTCCCACCAGTTTCTACATTATCTTTAAAGCCTTTGGCTTAAGGGAGTGTCCTATATTTTAAATGAAAGTCTGGATTGAGCCACACCACTTTAGATCTACAAAGTGACAGTGTTGCTCCCCTCTGGGTCCCCTGCCCTGCACCTCAGCGGGTGTTTCTCATCTTCCATCATCCTTCAGGCCCCGATCAGATCTCACAGCYATGCACATCAAGACTGGCCTTGTAAAGGAAGCTCCAGGGAATCTGGCTTCTAACACATCAGGATTTGAAACAGAGACTTTTTACCAACAGAGATTAACAGGAAGCTGTTCTTTTGATTGCAGAGTGGCTTAGTGGTGCAGGGTGTAAAGCTAATTCAAAACTTCCTAAAACATCCTGAGGATAGTTTCTTTTAAATAAATTCTCTTGAAAATGGCTTTTTCAGCAACACCCATAAATTTCAAGAATTAGGGAAGGTCATGTTGGGCCTAGTTCAATTTTCCAAAATAAGATGGGTCACACTATTCCTACAGTGGGCAAGAACTTGCAGAGGCAGGGTATATTYTCCCTTCCATCCAGACAGATCTGGGCTCTGAGGATATTGTAACCTCACCTGTGTGAAGTCTGCAGACACTGCTTGGTTTGCCTTGTTCCCCGATGGGAGGCATCTGAAAATCAATATTTATTGGTGCAGAAGTGGCATCACAGTGAAACAGCTGTATTGCTTTTGAGACCCATGACTCTCTTTCTTCATTACTCTCGCATAACATTTTTGGCTCTTGTCACTATTAGGCTTTAACTTTATAAGGAAATACGTTACTGTGCTTTGGTCCTTGAATGCCTTGCCACAGAACATGTATTTTACAAGACTTGAAGGAGGAACTTGGTAGCATTTCCTGATGTGGAGATTACTAAACCAAGCTTGTAAGGGAGGTGRTGTAAGTGATCTAAGTGAAAGGACTCACAAACCCATGGAATTTTTTTATGAATAAAAGTTAGAAATTTTTTAGAAAAACAGTTCAGGCAGTGTCAGATATTGAGGCCACATTAACAGTGCAGTGTGCAGGGTACAGAAAACCTAGCATGGGACATCTTTGTATCTCAGTTTTAAGTTTACCTTCTTGGCAGCCATCTCCAACTGAAACAAGATTTGGAATASAGACCTTAGATTATTTAGAAATCTTCTACTCCCTTCTCCATTCCTTCTGCTTTGGCAATGAAACAGTTCTTCCATATTCAGCACAATAATGTCTTYCTTTTAGAAACATTCTGCTATTCCACACCCTGCAACCCCCCCCAGAAAAAAAGAAAATACTTGCTCTATTATCACAAAGCAAGCAATATTCACATATCAAACCCAAACAGTGTAATTGGTTTATGAAATGGGTTATTTGGCAAAATAGACTGCAATTGCTAAAGATGGGATTTAGTGGTACAAAAGAAGCCCATTCAATTTGGATTTTTAAGATTTTCATAYCTTTCAGCTGCCACAAATCTGCTCTGCTGTCAGAGAGACTACTTTGATCTTTATTGACTGAGAATTTACGTTGGTGTTTTAATATAAAACCTGTTCAAGGAATATCTAGAAACAGTTTTTTTCTTTCTATAGAGCTGATAAATGMGAGGAAGTGAAACTTTCTGGCAGCATTATCTCTAAACGAGGTGAAAAAAACTCCCTRTTCAGCAAAGACCAGGAAGTCAGCTTTATTTTCCTCTTATCCCAAMATATATTGATGATAATTCTACAGCAGGTAACCAAGTAAAACCTCCATAAAAGACATAAGCGTGTGACCCTCCATTAAGGCTTGAATGGAACCCCAGCAGAGGCCATGCTGTGGCACAATATTTTAGAAGGAGTGGTAAAAGGTGTCTTGGCACCATCACATAAGGCTGAACAATATAGATTATTAGATTAATATGGGTTGTTTTATTATTTTTTAATATCACATTATTATGTCACCTGTTTATTATTTTACTCATTTTTCCTCTTAGATTTTCCCACAGACAAAAGGTRTAATCATAAAGGCCAGCTGTGGCCAAGGGATGCTCTTCCTGTCTTATAAAAGCAGTGATGAGCAAGGTCAGCTCTGCATGGAGGATGGGGTGGAGAGGAGGAATGGGCACAGACCACTGTCAGGGCTCCTTTTAATCTGGGTCTTCATCATGAATGGAGAAAAGTCAAAGGCTCTTGTAAAAGTAGAGGAAAATTCAGACAGAAGCTTGTAGACTAGGAGCTTTGGATAGGAAAGAGAAGTAAGTGTTCTTTAGAGGGGCAACTTTAGTGACTTTCCATAAAGGAAGATTAAGTTAGGTGCCACAGAGGCTGAGGTGAATCTCTTTTCTTAAGTTTATCAGCTGTGACAATGACCCGTTCGTTCCATGCTGTCTCACTTTGAACTCAAGCCAATGCTTAAATTGTTTGACAGAAGCAATTCCAGCGGAGGAGCAGTAAAATCATTGCTGCACCATCGGTGAAAGAAAAAGTTGGAGAAAATTTCAAAGACAAAAAAAAAGCCTACATATTTCACAGCTTTTAAGAAGGTAATTTCCATACTGTCATCTGGGACAGAACGTCTACAATGTATTACTCGAATTACCTGATGCAGAATACCAGTTATTTAGTTCCTTTTTCTGATGGAGGAAAAGGAATTGATTTCTTCTTCATGCCACTRTTTGCTGAAGTGGGTTTAATAAATTAGATCCCAGAGAGAGTCTATGRTGTGTTTTAGAACAAACATAGTGAHGTATAGCTTAACCTCAGTGATAATTTATGCTATGTTTATTGAGCATGACAATAGATTAGATAATTACAGCCAAGGACTTCCTCATTTCACCAGAATTGTTTGCATTAAATTTGGAGTTTATTAAARGGCATTCTTCAGGGGAGATATGAAATCCCGTTCCTTAAAGTTTGAATTTTGCTATAATTGTTTTACTTTTTAAGACTAGCTATAGCAAAGAATTTTCATTTAAGCCTCTTACAGTGTTAATTTTTTTAAATTTGATTCAGCTCAGTATGTGGGAGCAGAGGTGGCAATGAATAAAAGGTGTGGGGTAACTTTGGGAGGGGATGGTGAGCAGAAGTCATATGAGTAATAAAATAAGAAGAAACCTAATAATACCTAGCAACCTAAAGGAAAAAAATTGTGCATGGCAACAGAAAGGAAGGACCTAGCTGTAAAGAGAAAACTTGCCAGGAAAGGCAGGCAAAGAGAACCAAAACTTGTAGCATAAGAAGCCTCAGAAATGGGGGGTGGGAAGGAGCAAGAATAAGTAGTTTAGAAACTTGGAAAGCAAGCCAGCTAAAACTTGTCTTGCACAAAACCAGCAAAGAACTTCACCATTTTACATTGCTCTCAGTAAGGATGTGCATTGACTTCTTATGATCCAAAATAGGAGATGTAACAAATGTGTGGTCAATCTTGCCATTATACTTGGACCTTCAAAAGGAAAATTTAACTCAAATAATTCTGTTACAAAAACATTACCTGAGTTAGAAGAAAATATGCGTTTACTTTCCTCAGAGAACAGGACCTACCAAGGACTCCAGGTTTCTGAGAGKGTAGACAAGATTCAGCTAGGTAACAGCAGCAATGCACTATTGGAATGTGAAGATTTCAATTAGCTGGCAGCAGAGGAGTATTAGCAAATTCACTCTGCCAATTAGATGCCCCTGTGGGGCAGCTTAGCTGAGGGTTTAATGTGCTGTCAGCATTAAGTTGTTGGAAACAGAGCAAGGTGCTGACCATCACAAGAGGGGACATTTGCCCTCAGTCCCATTTAAACAATGGGATTGAAAACCCATTTGAAAAGAGAAGTTCTTTGATAGCCTCACTGATGGAAACAGTTACATGCAGATGAATTTTCAGCTACRCTATCGTGGAACCAAATGCCATGCAATTTTAAACCTTTTCAAAATTCTACTCATTGCAGCAAAGGTAAGAGAGGTTAGCATAAGAGAATTGAAAATAAAACTTCACAAAATGAAAAAGTAATTTATGCTGCCCTGGGACTTCAGACTGAGAAGCTTTAATCATAATCATAATCATAATCATAATCATATGGCTATTGCACCATGGGACTGTGGGGCAGAGTCAAGATTGTTTCAGTGGCCTAATTATATGCATGTTGAGATTTTCCATTATTTGGGATAACTGCAACACTGACAATGTACCAGGCTGTCAATCCTCATGTGTTATTTTGGACATCTTAACATTCTTTGGAAATCCTTTTTTATTTTATTTTTTTTAATTTAGCTGTGGAAACACCTTTTTAAGTAGAAAATAATCTTGAAATATTCCTCAGAAACCACAGTTATTTCTTCATTTCCCCAGGAAAGTTGAAATTTCAATATCTTGAACATTTTGAATGACAYTTTCAAATGCAGGAATGGGGAACATGTTAGACCTGGGGCATGAGTAAGAGATTAGTAGTTTATATTACCTCCAGATTAGCTAGCAATATATAAAATTGAAACTCCACTCCCCTCTAGCTGCTGGAAGGGAAAAGGAGCTTGTTGTTTTTTTCCCAATTTCAGGTGACTTCTTTAATTAAAAAAAAAAAAAAAGGCATTTATTTTTTATAGTCTGCCCCAACTTTGAAGTTACCTTTGTTTACAGCTTCACTGCTGTCTTGAGTTTATAACCTACTCATTATTTTATATGGACTTTGGGTGTCTAAGATGGTGCCCAGCAGTCTCTCTGTCTTGTCTGGTTTATTGCAGCTGGGTCTCTGCTCAATGAGTGTGGTCTGAGCTGTTTGTACACGCTGGATATTTGCTGAAACAGAGTCCAGGAAGCAGAGGCTTGATTTTCTAACTMATTTCTGATCCGTGCTCTATGCAGAGCAGCAGTGCTGTGCATAGGCAACCCCTTGCTCCTTGGTGTCTCTTTCTATTTTTTACTCCTTTTATATGGCTTTGTGGGAGACTTGGGAAGAAATAATGCTTTGAGAAAAACAATGCTACTAGTTTAAATGTAATGGTCTTTGCTGGTTTCCTTATTTCAGACTCAAAGGAGGTGTATGATCMGGGTCATGATTTTCATTTAATGTATTAAGCTTTATGCAAAAGATGGGCTCAGTTATTTCTGTGTGAAAAAACATTCATTTCACAAGTGTGAGAAGTTATTCTTCTGGATTCCAAGCAAACACCCATGTTAWTTTTGTTCTCAAGTAATGCTTTTATTTTTCAATATTTCTGGACTTTGACAACAACACAACGAAGTTGGGTTTTTAAAAAAATTTTACAACAGCATATTGGAGCATCATGTAAGACCTACACATCCTTGTGTGCTTTTCAGTTTCCATATGCYGGTTGTTTCCTGACTTTAGTATCTCTAGGATAGCTCATGCTCCAGAGAATGGAGAAACAATTTTTGAACAAATTTTCTCATGTAAAAACAGACTAATCTGATTTTTCTAATAGGTGGGCTAGGATTTCCAAAAATATTCTTTGTTATTCTTGATTATTGTAGTCTTTACACATTTTGTAAGGTTCATTGGATGTTCATTTCTCAACAGTACCTTTATTTCCTAATTCACCAAAGGCTTTTTAATACCCTAGGTATGAATTAGCTGCATGTACTGCCTCATGATTAATGTACACATTACCTTCCAACCAGCGGCAGAATCATGTTCCTATGGCACTGTCTCCTTGTGGACTGGACAGTTTGTAGGCCTATTAGTTTTCTTTTCCTAGCATTTACTAAAGATGGTGCTCTTCAACCTRGAGCCCCTTGCCATAAGTGTGAAAAATTCAAGTATGATGTTATTCTACTTCCCCAGAAACTTAAGATGCACCAAGAAAACACATCCTCTTCAGTTTATCTATCACAGGGACTACCTTTCCYGGATAATATTTGGTCAATGACCTCTACATTATGTTTTCCAATGGTTTATGATGGGTTTGTACCTTTGTAAATAGCTATGGTTGAAAGAACTGTTCAATAGTGGAAAGCCAGCAACAAGCATTCCTTTCTTTATCCAAACTTATTCTTCTCCTTTTTCCAGGACCCTCAGGACAAAGCTGGCTTAGTCAGGGGTCTTTCAGATATGTTATTCTCTTGCTCCATCTGCCTCAGTGCTCGGTGAAGAAGGTTTTTTGGTTTTGCTTATTAATGAAAAAGGTATTTTTGAGTCTCAGTGATGTCATCATGTAACTTTCCAAGAGCAGAACATAACAGAATCTGAGAGTTTCCAATAAAACCTAAGATCTGTCAGATCTCTCACAGCATCTTTGGGTCTTTCATCTATTTTGATCTAGATACTCCCTTGAAGTTTTAGTTTCCCTGGGACTGCTCAAATTCCTTCAGAAGCCAATAGATTCCTAATTAAAGGATCTGAGTTTTCCTCAGCTTCAGTATGCCTGTGTTAATCCAATACTTGCCCCTGAACATTTGCTTTGCAGTGTTATAATCTGACTCGCTGTGGCATTGCCATGTAGTATGGTTTTTCATAGGACATTACTAAATTCAAATTTGGTCTTTGATAGGGGGAATCTGTTCAGAGATTTTATGCAAATATCAGCTTCTGATATGAAACTTCGGTAGTTCWAAAAGTTTTCTTGACATTTACAGGACTGCTGGTTGACCCATTAGTGTGTAAGTCATTTTTTTTTTTGCTGGCTTGCCAGTAATCTTATGACTTCCCCATCATCATCTGGACATCAGCACCAGGAAATGCGTCTTTGTAGTCTGTTAAAATTCCTAACAGGGCCTTAATTGACTCTACCCTTTCGTCTCAGTTTTGCTTTGCAGTAAAATATGTGACATGAAGCAATGCATAGAAGAGCTACTAGGACTTGCAGAAATATTTTGTTGTAAACAAAAATGTTGTGTTTGTCTRTTGGTACCATCACAGTTGCATCATGTGTCCCTAGAGTTGCACTTACCAAGCCAAACACTGTTTGCATCCTTGCACACAACTCCAGTGGATGCTTCTGCCTGGTTGGCACACACACCCTTACTCAGCTTTGTTTGCTTCTTAAATTAGGTCTTAATCCTTGCTGTGAGTCTCACTAGCCCCCTGWCCATATGTTTCATAAAGCACATGCTGGATTGTGAAGTAACAGGCCTACTTAATTCTATAAGAAACCCCTTTTCAGTAGGTACAGGGAGGACTCCAGCTAAATACAGCACAGAATGTTTTCTTGGAGCTTTCTGTAATTTCTGTTCCTCCTCCCAAGTTCTTTGAAAACTGCCCCTGTCTTTTTCCTGCCTATATCATCAGTGACTAACAGTAAAATGACAATTTATTGCTCTTKACAGTACTAATTCTCAATCATTGATGCTAAGTGATTTCTTACTGTATCTAACTGAAAATAGATTTTTCTTTCTCCCCCACAGWATTTCAAGGACTAGAAACATCATTGATTTTCACTGATATTCTCTTGTAAGACTTTTGGCTTTGTAGCTACCAGCTTCATCAGTGGCTTAACCAGAATGAGAGAGAAAGCTTCTGGCTCTCACACAAGAGCTTCTCTCATAGGAACTGGTATCTTTATGTCCATTTTACACACAGGATGCAAGAAGATGGTGGCCAACCCAACAGATAACACCTGTTTTGTCAACGTGAAATGTGGCTTAGATTGGTATTAGTCACATTAGATTTTGCAATACCTGCTCTGCCATGGAGTCAGGAAGTCAATTTGCTGTTCCATGGAACAGCAAATTTTTTGCTGTGGTAAARATTCAGGTTTTGAGAGCTGCACTGCAGTCATCTGCTCCCAGGATGGAATCACCTTTTTAGGCGTGGGTGGCTTTGTTTGAAGAACAGTGTCCACTTTTGACCATCAATGGGGACTTCTGTCGGAGTACAGTGTGAGAATTTATCTTGGCAATCAGCTTTGATGTTAAAAATGTTTTTCCATGTAAATCACAGCTAGTCTGAGATGTTTTCCTGACATTTTCCTCATTTGCTCCCTTTTTTATAAACCTTTGATATTTARACAGACTACATATGTCATCCAGAGCTTATGCCATGGACAGAAATGACAAGACGAAAGAATAGATTGGTCCCARGGCACTGAGTCAAAACTAAAAGTCAAATTACTTAAATAAAATTACACAGATGATAAAGTAAAGGATCTGAGTATTAAAATCAGAAATAAGATGGCTAATCAAAAAGCAAATACCACATTTTATGTGAAACTGATAATTCCCTCTATTGCAAGGATATCAATGAATCTCAGGGATATCCAGCTCCCCAGTCTCAGTCTAAGACTTACTTAGATATTGCTGGAAATTCCTGCATCCTCCATTTCCAGCCTCAGGTGATGGTTTCTCTGCTGGTACATATTCTTGATTGTGGCTGGGCTTCCTGCTGTGCAGCTGTCCTAGTTAAAAGCAGATGGAATTTATCATCTGAGCAGCTCTACCCTGCCAGCAGGTCATGGCAGGTACAGCTGACAAACAGAACAAGCAGAGCCCAGGGTTTCTTCTCCTGGTGTTCCAGTGCAGCCCTGAGCTCCAAAGGCACCTGCCTTCCTCAGCTCTGCTCCAGAGGAGGGCTGGCTGCCCTGAGRTGTGCTTCAATCAGCAGCTGTTCATGGTGTGACCAGGAGAGTGATCCATTTGCACGGCACAGGTTTTGGAGGAGCCACACGGCGTGTCTTCCTGGCTGGCTCCATGGGGAGAGAGGGCAGGAGCCTCCTCCAAAGGGCTCCTGGAAGAGACACAGCTGGGTTATCTCACATGGAGGGGTGAGGAGATACTCTTTAGGGCACACCTAAGCACAGGCTCATCACCTTTACAAGGGAATCCTTCACACCAGCCCTCAGCAGCCTGTTCTTTCCACACAGGCGCAAAGCCTCTAAAAAGCCACAGCTGGCCCAGTGCTGTGCCAGCAGCTCTGATRTCAGAACTGAATACCATGTTTGTCTGAAATACCATCATTGAAAGATGGGTCCTGAGATGTCAGTCCATAGTTTAAAAAACTTTCTTTCGTGAAATGGAACAGAAAGTGGAAGAGATGGAGTAGCAGCTACAAAAAAAAAAAAAAAAAAAAAAAAAAAAAAAAAAAAAAAAAAAAAAAAAAAAAAAAAAAAAAAAAAGCTCAGGTAGTTTCTCTTTCCTGCTCACTCAGGTATCCTCAAAAGTTCATCATAACAATGAAGTCATAGGTACTTAATTTATGAAAATCTAAAAATAGATAACCCCTTAGATAACTATGCAAGCAGAAAAACAAAATTCATGTTTCTCTCTCAGCTTAAACTCCTGAGGACTTTACAGAGACACAGAACCAGAAACACTCTGTGGCAATTCAGTGAAACTGAAATCAGATGGCAACACAAATGGCTGGTAAAGAGCTTAATTCAATTTCTGACAAAACTGATGGAAGTAATCCAAGAATGCCTAATTTTCTTTTTTTTGCTTTTCTATTGTGGTGGTTTGGGGTTTTTTTGGTATTTTTTTCCCTCCTGCATCCTTCCCTGGCAGGTTCATTGTTTCTATCTTTTACAGGGGTGCAATCTGCTTTATTTTAAGTTTGCTTTTCTCTGCTCATTTCCCTCCCACCTTTCATACCCTTTTTATTTTTGCTCCTTTACTATTTCTGTCTCTCTTCCCACCTCATGCATGTACACACACACACATGACCAGATACTCAGAGCCCTTTTGATATTTCCTTTTCTTCCCCCTCATCCCTTGTTTTTCCTATGAGACAGCCAAGCAAAAAATGCCACAAGAACAGCTTGTGCTCGTGATATGTTAATACTACGAAAACAGTCTCTATTTTCACCAAGAGAGACACAGAAGATGAGTCTTTTTCCACTGACCACAGAGGTTTCTGCTTCCCTAAAATTCAAAATGCTGTCTTTCTTTCTTCTTGAGTAGCACAGCTGCTCAACAGCAGGATGAAGACAAGTTTCAGAACGGCTAAATTTCCCAGATGCATAAGCCCACGACACAAGTGCAGGTTAAAAAGCAATGATCCAACGAATGTTCACCTAATCATACTAAGTATCTCATAAACATGGAACAAGACAGCACCTTCCTGTCACAAAGTATTTGTAATCTGAATGAATCTGTGTAAATGACAAGACACACAATGGATACAGACAGAAAGGGACAGTCAAAGAGAGCAGCTAGAATTATTTGTCATCATGATGGGACCCAGGCTTGACACATCTGCACCATAAACAGTGTTAGAGAGCCAGATGCTCACCTCCTTGACAAAATGAGTTCTTCCATGATAGTTCTTATGTTTATAGAGCACATAAAAACATTAACAAAGGAAAAAGAAAAATGTCTGTTGAACTCATTCCTGGGAGGTTAGATTCTTCTTCTACTCCTTTGCCCAGGGAGTTTTTTAGTTTCTGGTTGAAAAACATGCAGACCTATGCCAGTGAGCTGAGCAACTTTTAGTTGAGTGCATGTATATCTTCAAGATTTCATCTTGAAATCCTCTTCTTTTTAACATGGGAAGGATGTGATGATGCCCTTCTATTTTGGAATACCCATTTTAAGTAAGATTTCCAAATTTGTTGTCCACATCCCATTTAAGCAACCACATTCCAGTTCTAACATGCAAGTGAACACATATTTACGTATGACACCTCTGTTTACAGCACAAATTCTGTAGTTTACCTTACCTTTTAAACAGGTCTAGCAGTTCAATCCTTCAAATAAACATGCAGTGAGACAACCTCAGATACCTGAAAGTGGCCTGCCATTAAAACATATAGAAGTGAAGTCAAAATCATACACCTGGGAACAATTTATGTTGCAAGGGACCATTGCCTTGAAATCCATATCCCACTCAAAACAGGCATCTAACTTTGAATTTAGAGCCTAAAAGCTCTAAAGGTACAAGGTGCAGGAAGCTGCAATGCAGAGACAGAAATGCATCACTGCTGCTGGATCCAGAAGGAAGTTAAGCTACYATAGATAGCAGAGAAGTGCAGAATTGGAATCAAAAGGATGCAGACATAGCAGCACACTTCCTTTCCTACAAGGCAGACATTTGTCCTCTCCAGCACCAGAAGTGAAGCTCCCTAAATGCAATTCTGTTGTTGGCACTTCCCTAATTTTGCCACAAAGCACTAACAGGCTGTATATCATGTAGATGAGGAAGGAGGGAGAAGGGGAAGTACTGAAAAGAGATTTATTCCCTGAACTGTCCCTCAGAAGCTGAGGACTATGACCACGATAACTGCCCCATGCATGGGAGCTTTATCTACCACCTGCACATGTCATTGCTAAAGGCTGCTTGAGGCATTTGCAGCTGTCCAGTGTTTTCTGCCATCATTYTGGGGTGAAAGGTGATGCAACATTGGGAGCTAGGTAGAGAGAGGCAGGAGAATGGGGATTGGTGAAGTCACACTGACAGGCCTTGGTATCTGGACCTAGACAAGTCTGTATTCTAGGAATATCTTGACCCTGTAGCTGGGAACACTTTTCATTGGATATACATTCCCACCGAGCAGGCAATTTCTGAGTCATGTCTCCACTTATTTCTGACATTCATTCAACAATAAATCATGTTGGATTTGAGCAAAATTTTTAATTCTGTAATCTCACCCTTAGAAGTTAAATCTGGCCAAGGCTTTACCTGTGATGCTCAGAAGAAATTATCTCTTCTTTTTCCCAAGCCCAAAGTTGCAGGTGGAAGGAGAGAGAAGACCTTCCTTTATGGCACAACCTTCACCTCCTCCTGCCTTGCCTGTGAGATCAGCACTGAGAGGAGGGAGCAGGGTAACTCTCTCTCTCTCTGGCGGCAGCTCTGACTGACTTCTCTTCGCCAGGAGGTAAGAACTTGCAGAAGGCAGTCATGCTGGGATGTCACTTCCCACTCTCTGAAGGCTGGAGTTTCTCTGTCACATCAAGTCCAGCTCCAGCAGGAGCCAAAATAACATTCCATGCAGTGAAATAATGGATACTCYGCGTAAGGTGGAGTGCTGCTGTGCCAGGACAGCTCTAATCAGACCATTCTGCTCCTGGCTTTGCAATGAATCATTCGGTTACTGGAAAGGCCGAAATTAAAAAGTTCTTTTTGCAGCTTTTTCTAAAAACTGCCCACGTARGAGCAGCATGATACAAAGGGGGAAGGAGACCAAGAATGTGAAGCCAGCACCAGGAAATCCCTCTGTGCACACGATTGAAAAACCTAGCTGGTATGGGAAAAATTTTAAAAATTCTTGTTTTTAAAAAGAAGCAATTTTTGCACAATTAGAACATGATCCTAATATTATAATGTGGAATGCAACACACCAAAAAAAAAAAAAAAAAAAAAAAAAAAAAAAAAAAAAAAAAAAAAAAAAAAAAGACTTGTACTTTTAAAGTATTTCTTCAGGGGAGATCAAAATGCTCCGTGAAGAAATGGGAGCAGATAAAAGAGGAGCACAGCAAAGCCTCTGAACCTACAGTTCCACTTACATTTTGTATCAGCAAATAATTTGCTTAAACTGCAGACTGTCACAAACAGAGGACAAATAAATGATTTATGCTGTACATAAAACTGCAAAAGCATCACTCAAGTTCACTGTTTTCTATTAATGTAAATACATAAATTTCACAGGTGGCTTCTGTCTACTACTCTGTGCTCCACAAAGGAGGAATAATACAGTACAGTTATGAAGAACAATAACACCATAAAAATGGGAAATGATGCAAGAGCAGTGAAGGTAATGGAATATGTTTTCACAGTAAGCTGAAGCTATCATAACACCACAGTCTGGGTTTCAGAGATACGCATTTCAAGGAAGAATAAAAAATTTCTTTGCAATAATGTGCATGAACTTAATCACAAAATATTGGGAGAAAAAAACATCTGACATTTGAACATTTCAAACTTCAGTGAAAAAGTCATCAGAAGGTATTTCCTAATCCCTTGCACAAGGAGTATTTTAAAATACTCCTTTTTTTCATGGTTGGCTTTGCTTCTTGTGTCCTAGCTACCAAAATTTGCATTCTTGGGCATCTCTTGTCATGATATTCCAGATGAGGGTGGCCTTTAAATTTTACACAAAAAGAAGTTTTTCTTTTTAATCACAAGCTGACTAATGTTTGCCAATAAAAAGGAGCTTTTTCTTCAGTTCTCTCAGCTACTTTCTTTTGCCAGGTTTCAAGGAACAAATGCCTGCAAGCTGAGCTGCAAGCTACATACTGCTTATCCCTGAATGCTGGGCTTTACCTCTTCCTCTTTCTGATAGTTTCTATTTCAGTCCTGGGTAAATGGAATGAAACAAGAACTTCAAACTCTAGCCTAAAGGCCAGCACTCCACTTTTTAGCCATCTGTGAAACATTTCCTATTTTAAGTACAGGTATTGGCCTTATCATTCCAGTACCATAACCTTATTGAAGATTTTCAGCTCAGCTCTATCTGCAGTGATATACTCTGCTGCTATCCACCTGGAAACTCAGAGAAGGGCTTAAAATTTGTGACTTGTTCAAATTCAGGATGGAAGTTTGACTTGGGAACTGAACACTCTCACAAGCTGCAGCATGGCAGGAGGGCAGCAAGGGCCCTGGTGTCACCCTGCAAGATGGGATTGATCCCCTCATGACATTTAAACTCTTTGCCCAAATCTGTCATCAGCAGGGTAGGGACACCCTGGCAACTCAACTCCAAAGGTTTCCAGCTGAAACTGGAAATGGTTGTAACTTCAGCAGCAATTACACCCCAGTGCAGAGACACAGCATGTCTACATGCAGCAGGAAGGAAAGGCTGAACACTGTCCCTATTCTCTGCTTGGCCCCTTACTCTCTGTTTCTGCAACCTAAAGTAATCTGTTCCCATAAGATATCAGAGTTAGTAGACCACCACCTGCATGACAAAAAGGAGCCAACATTAGCCCTTTCTGCTTGTTATCTCCTTTATAAAATGTGAATGCTTGACTTACAGTGTTTTCCATGGTGCTTTGATGCCTACATATCTCTGTCTATACAGAAATGTTTATTTGGAAATAGAAAAAGAAAGGAATAGAAAAAAAAGATTATTTTCTGAGGTTTTGTCAAAGTCATGCAAAGCTTTTTCCTGACCAACAGAAAAGGGAAACCCAAAAGATTACATAGCTGATATCCAGTTTCCTATTTTCCTCCACCGTCACGGAACAAAAAAGAGATAATTTTTTCTGATAGACAGGAGAACATGTAATGTAGTTAGGCAAGTCAAGAATTGAAGGTCTTAACAGTGTGTTTGGAAGATACCTTGGAGTATTCTGATGTAGTAATGGAGTTTTGTATGCAATATATCTATGGTTAAATACACACATCCTGTGTTCACAGATATAACAGCATGATATTGTAATACCACATCCATAAATATTTGCGTGATTGCTCTGAAGAAGGAGAAAATGAAGATTAGATAAAGTGGACAACTACTGCCTATCCACGTACATGCTGATAAAATTTCCTGCCGCACACTGTAGTGCTTCACCTTCCACTTACTAGGAAACTTGTGGTGGTTTCATTTCCTGATGCTATTCCTATGTACCCAGACGTTAACCTCACTCATGTGCTTTCAATGTGTCTGGAAACAGCCATGCAAATGAAAGCAAAACGAAGTGAAAATGAGCTGGAGCTGACACTGTGACTGATGTYCCAGAATATTACAAACATTCCCAGTACTCACGGCACACCAGCGTCCACAGAGTCATGTCCACTACAGCATCAACTGCTCTGAATTCAGCCCCATGTCTGCAAGAACCATTATACGCTCTTCCATATCAACACAACTTTTCAGTTGGAGTCACTGTGATTGTAAGAAGTCTACGTCTTAATTTCACTTCCGTGGATTTAGAAAGTTGGAAATTTTGTCTTTTGAAACATTTGATTTTGAAAGTCACTGCAAAGAAATTRCTTTTTCAGAACAGAAGGGAGAACTCATGCCTTTTTCTATATATTGTTGTAAACCAGACAGTGACTATGAAAAGTAAGGCTCAGAGCTTATTCTTTGGATCACTCCTAATTCCCACATACTGAAGAAATCCTCAGCTGATGCTGCTAGTCCTTTTACTGGGCACAGGATAAGAAGTGATGCTGAAGTACAGCAGCCATCAGTAACCTTGCCCTTACCTGCAAAGCCAAGTGAAAACTGCTCCATYGACCTTTAGAACAGAAAGACATCCAAGAAGAAAAAGTTGCATGCACTCAGCTCAAAAGAGAGGAGGCGAAACAGGAAAGCTGTGTTTCCACAAACAGAGACACACTGTTAGCATTCAAAGAAGGCTGCTGGGCTTTGTAAAAGCCTGGGCTTCCTTGCCAAGCAGAACGTGTTATCCATCTTCCATAAAAGTATATAAATCTGTTACAGCTAGTCTTCCTTTCTGAGAGTTTTCCAGATTCCAGCATCTCAGTGTAAATCATATTGCACTAAAAAAGTTAAGGTTGGCTTCAGTTATTTTGCACTGCTTTGTGTATCTAGTCTTACATTAAATTGACCCAAATCTTTCATTCCTTAGCAGGAGGGGTAAAATTGGCTGAAGACAAAAATGAGAGAGAACCCACGTCGTGAGCCACTGAATTCACTTGTGAGGAAAATATGATTTGCTTCATTAGATTTCATTCTCGTCAAAGACATAGGAATCAAACCTCTTTTGGAGTGTCCTCTGTGAGTACAAGACTAAACCCAGTGGTTATTCAGAGCTAAATTTTTGGTATGAAAACATGACTCAGGCAAGTTTAGCCTAAGTGCATTTAGAAAGTATGGAGTGAACAATGATTTGAGTACTGTATCTCTSTAAAATAATGAAAACCATTTGAATATCAGCACTGAAATTTCTGGGTCCTTAATTTCCATATTATTTTTTTATGTTTTGTTTAAAAGTAGATTCAGTAGTGCACAACCTACTTCAGCAGAGCAGTTTTTGGGTAGAGGGAGATTGGGCTTACAAACCAAGTCAGCAAAAGGTTTTCATGATGCCAGTTACAGAACACAAGATACACSTCAATGCAATCAAAGACAGTCTGCCACTCACAGAGAAACCCTTGAGTGTGTTTTAACCACTCGTGTAGCCATGGCAACACAAAACTTAGCAGGATCTACCCCAGACCTTGGGTGAGTGCCAAGATGGTGTTTAACCTACGTTTAATTTTATTCTGCTGCTTCCAGGTCCAAAACCAGATTACASCTGTCTTGGCTGCGTGCAGGTTTTTGACTGCCATGTGGCATGCATTTTTATGATGTCCATCTAGTCCCTGAAGGGGAAAGGAAACCATTCTGGGGCTGCAAAGCTGCCTCCACCTGTGCAGGGAGGCCTTGGTCCACAGGATTCTCAGCAGGATCACCACTGCAGGAATAAGTGAGGATGCTTCTCAGGCAGTCAGCAACCCCACAGAATCCTTCAAGAGCTACAAGTGCCATGYGCAGCCTCGTCATGTTTTCCTTTTTCTAACAGTTGTGTCTTGGATCAGTGAAGCCACTTGCTTGARGGACTAAAGAAGTGGTGAAAAAATATTTGGAGTTGTAAATAATCTTTTTGTGACAGAGTTTTGKCAACTTGCCTGGGTAGAGAAAACAAAAAATTTCTCTCTGAGCAACAAATCATCGGATGACCTGCTACTACCTACTAAGGTGCAACCACCAAGACGCATTCTTTTCCGAAACACTTGTCATGTGTAGGAGGCAGGCAGAAATGTTTCAAGAATATCTTTCTTAACAGCATTRAAAACAGAATTTGTGATCTTGCAGCAAGTGCAAAGTAACCCTGTCAATTTTCTGATTACTAACTGAGATTGGCCCTTGGAGTCTCCTTTGGGGTCAGAGCTGAAAGTTAGCTCCCTGGATATGAGAGAATGACATAATAGCCACCAGAGGTGCATAGAGCTGTTTTCAAGAAATAATATCCAACACAGTTTCCTCAAAACCACCCTTGTCCACAGTCTAGTGAATGTTCATGTGCTCATTGGCCCAGTGAAGGTTGTTGCCAGTGTTTTGGGGAGAATTTGTRTAACAAATATTGAAGTATAAGATATACTTGAAGTTAAAAAAAAAAGAAAGATCTTTCAAGGAGGATTAAGGAGAAGAGGGACCATGAAAGTTGTATTATTCAGCTGACAGGAAAATTAAAACTTGAGTAACCAGCCCACTGTGCTCAAGCCTTGAAATGCCAAGAGAGCTCATTCAGACATATAAAAAAAGCTCATGACTGATATTTTAGTCTGCTTCAATAGCAAAGAAATRGAGAATAAAAAGCCTTTTTCTTGTGCCTTTTTCAGAGGTTCAGGAGGAACCCAACACTGCTTTTTCATTATGCTGACTTTATTCCATATGAGTACAGAGTAGACTTTTTGCAAGTTTGCAATACTTTTTTTGCTGTCTAAAATGCAATGTGTCCTGGGAATTTTGCATAAGCCTGCACTGAAAAAGATTCAGAAGAAAAATAAAGCCTTACTCTGCTTTCTGGCTTCCCACTAATGACAACACCTATGTWTTCCTGGGATAATGCAAATATATATTTTCAGAGGCAAATGATGATTGATAAAAACTTTGTAAAAAACTCTGTAGCCATTTCTCTGCAACACATCCATATATAGCAGTGATGTGGGCAGTGTTTTCAAATCACATGAGAATCTKAGGATGGGAAATAATGTTTAGTCAAAGAGCAAACAATTACATACAATAGAGATAGAAAATCAGATTAAATTTTTTCCAAAAGTAATCAAATCCAGGACAAGTATTCTTGAAGGATTTAGGAGCTGCTAAGATAGCGGTGTGAATTAGATTTTTTCTTCTACCTTTTGTTCCATGGATTATGCAAAAGGTAACAGAGCTTGCCTTGCAATTTTGAGCTTCTGTACTAAAAATGAAAATGATTGCCATCTTCTTTTTGTRCTGTTTTGCTAAATACTGCAAAGAAAAGCTTCATGATTTAATTTACTGAACATGTCAGGCTGTATCAGAAATACAAAGTAGACTAGCTGTAAAAATCTTCATTAAAAATAGGGAAGAGAAAGTACTGCCTGCACAACTGCCTTGGTGTTTATTACCCAACACAGAAAAATGTTGTATTTAAAAATCACATCAACCCAGAAAATTAGAAAACACTTYTTGTTTCCTGTTCAAGGGACTTGCATGGAAAGAAGAGTCTAAATCATGCCTGAAAATGGAAGAACCATGACATGAACATCTTGAAGAGACCATTCCTGATGATATGAAAGATTTTCCATTTTTCACGCCTAATCAACCCAACAAAAATGCTTGACATCATGTTCCACAGAACAATGAGTAATCTGGTGCTTACTGGATTCAAAACACTTGAGAGTCTCAAAAGTTTTTTCACTGAGCATGTCAAGTTWTCCCAGCCCTGATTTGGCAATGAAGGACAAGGATTTAGACAGGTTTAGTCAGAAATGTAGCCTAATATCTGCAAACTTATGTGTTTTAACATTGATTACATTGCACCATTCAAATGAAAAATGTACTTATTACAAACATTCTTTGGTAAACATCATTAAAAAACTGCAAGTATCAAAGCAGAAAATGAGATGTCTCATTTCAAAAGTTTTAAAAACTGTGGTATTGCTTTCAAATRTTTTAGGGAAAGCAATAAGAAATTACTCTGCAAAAGCTAATCTGCCTCTGCTGAAAAAGAAGAAGCATGTTTATTTGGTGGGTTTTGATAGATACTCTGGGTTTATAGATGCTCTTATTTTTGTAAGTCCAGGAAAGAAACAAAAGCTTTCACAATATTGTGTTTAGTCCAACACTGCAACTGAAAAAATGCTGAAAACAAGCATATAATTCCTCATTTAGATTTTCAAACTTTATGATGTTACAACATTTTCTTTTTTTTTTTCCTTTCCTTTTCAGACTTTCATTCTTTGCACAAGTTTTGAGACTAAGAACTACGGATTTCTATGAGGACTCGAAGGATATGAGGGTACAATACAGCAATGTCTAGGTAGAGTCCAGAGTTTCTTCAATTTATCAGTTTCTAATAGTGATCTGCTCTCAATGTTTGATTGTTGTGTGTTGTTGGCTGGTTAAATTAATTTAGTTATGTATTAGTATTTATGTATCTGTTCATTGTTAGGGCATGTGAGCTGTTACCGTTGGCAGAGAGTTTCATGTTAAACTCTTGTGGACATCTGGACACCATGGACAATATGGAAAGCTGTCAGACTTYGTAGCCCTGCCCATACTTGTCCCTCCATCCTGTGTTTTCCCCAATATCTGACCTTAAAGGCTCATTGTGTTTGTTGTATTTCACAGTATACATGACATTATACAGCATTTTCTTGGATGGATACCTCAGTGGATTCATGGAATTACAACTGTTTTCCTGGATGTCCCAGCAGGGCTGTGGGCTCTTGACACCACGGAGAAGCAAATGATGGGAGCTCMCATCTGGGAGAAAATGATGCAGTTGAGCGAATTTGGAAGCTTGGTTACAATGCTAAGAGACTTGGAAGGACAGCTGCTGAACTTTTTATTGTGGAGCAGATGTCAATTGATGCTGCAGTGAATGACAAAAATTGTAGAATGGAGGCTGAAAAATCTGTTTGTTCTAGAAACTGAGTAGAAGGTCAAGTCTAATCTTGTTTGATCACTGGTGATTCACGGTCCTACTAAGCAAGAGAGTGTTCAGAAATAGGCAGTGGAACMTTTTACCTGCCTTGTCAGCCACTGGGATCCAGAGCACATGGAAATCTTGAAAAACAGAGTTGCCACTGACCTCCAGCCCTTCAGTGGGTCAGTGAAGGGTTATCCAATCAATGTGTGTTGTTTTTACCAACCTTTGAAGGACACAGGAGAAGCCCTCCTGCTGCTGCGAGGGAGAGAACTCTGGATCAGGGCAGAGTTCACCAAGCAGTGACTGCCTCTGTCTGCATCAGTTCTAGGGAATAAACAAACCACCAGTAATCTATCACTTTTTATGAACAATATTCAGATAAAACACATTAAAAGGGGAAGACATTTTCTAACACATCATGTTAATAACAGAAAAGGCAGACCAGAGGTGTCAAAAGAAGAAGCACTAAATGTAAGCAAGAATCAAACATTCAAAGGGGAATTAAAAAGTTTTGAGTGATTTATGGACATAACATAGAAAAACCTGAAGGGACAGAAAGGAATTACTATAAAAACAAAGATGAAAATTTAAAAAAAATATGTTACTAAAATCAACAGAGAAGGGAAAGGTTGTGAGAATTTGCACAGCTGTTGTGCAAGCAGTGTTGACCRAAATAAATGAACCTACTTCAAGGCTGGAGGGGGAAATGAAGGCTTCAGGAAAGTGTTCTCAATTGCTGTTTTTCAAAGAGTCATGCATTTAATAAAATAACATTTTTAGTACAGCACAAACTTTCTTTGGTTCTCAACTACAAATGTAATGCCAGAAAATAGTCCCTAAAATGGCTACATATGTGCTTGAACCATGATAGCCCTGAATCACAATTTTTCTACTCTTCTCTTACTCCCATGCCTTTCTAAAGTAATTTKATATAAATTGGCAGACTATAAATGTTGTCTGCTGGCTTTGCAACAGTCCAGAAGAATTCATTGAGTGCTAACCCTACCCTGATTTATGTTTAATACACTCAAATTTGAATATTTTCTTCCTTTGCTTTCCTAGATTTCATTGATAAAATTCTTAAAACAGTAAAATCCAAAATGCAATCTGAAAGTCAAATGAATATAATTATGAAGTATAGTGATAGATCATTCAACTATAGAACTGCATCCCAATTTTTATAAACTTAGATAAACAAACAAATCCATTTGCAAATTTATCTAATGSCTTTCTGTAATAAGATCCCTATTTACCCTTGCACTTACCAAACATTTTATCATACTCTGTGCATGTTATTAAGTCCCAAGCTGCTCTTTAGTGAGATTGATTTGCTAAATTGAGCCAATTTTGTTTAGGTCAAATGGAAGTGCTCTGCACCTTCTAAGACACAGCTTTCATCCTACAGAAGATGGTGGCATCACGACCATTCTGCACTAATTACATGCAATCCAAGGTTGCATCAAATTGCTATTTCAGCTCCAGACTACTGGGATGTGGGCCTTGAAAATCCTTAATGGAAAAATTCACTCATCGAACAAATGAACAGCTATTATGTAAGCATGGGATAACAGTACTAATAGTGAATGCTCAGCTCTTCTCAGAAGGCGTGCAAATTAAATGAAAACATTTAGCAGCAAAGCAAAAAAACCTCATATACTGCATGACAAAACATTTCCAAACTGCTCATCAGCTCTAGTGCTTTAGSTGATGGTTAACATATGGAGGAAACTAAACTTCAAGATAAATGAAGCCCGAAGATTGAAAAGCTATGAGGGACAATGTTTATTTAAATAAAAATATTTCCAAAAGCCAAAATGTAACTTGGAGGACACTTCCTGTCATTATGGTGAATTTCTAAGTAAAAAGCCTTTCTTGAAAATTCTCTTACCCAAACTGTCCTGCCTGAAGTTCTCCTATCTTTAGGGTAACCTGGTGAATGCCCCAGCTGTGGGTATTCCTGGTCATTCAGTGCAGGATTAGAATCTTTCTTTCCCTAACTGTACCCAGGGCTTCTTTTMTGTACTTGTAAAGCCAAGGTCCCTACAAGATTTGCATACAAAGYACAGAGAAGATGTGGACAGAAAATAGGATACTCCAGCACTCCTAGAGATAAGTATCATCCTAGTCTCCACGGCTGATATTGGCACCTAAG
>NW_026623298.1:2168094-2173643 GCF_030028575.1 Malurus melanocephalus
TCTTCAGTTCACTGAATGCAAAGCAAACTGCAGCTTTTGGCCCTAAGCTCAGCAGAACTCCTTCCATGAGGATGGTTTTCCAAGTGACTCCTCAAGTCAGAAGAAAAGGCTGACTTCCTTGATGTCTCTTAATGGAAAATCCCAAAACACACAGATGGTCCCACAGAGCTTTAGGACTGTTCCTGCTTTTCCCTTTTGTGTCCCTGCAAAAGGAAGTGGGTGCAAAAGCACTGCATGCTCCTCAAGACACGTCTGCCTGTTTCAGCTGGCATTGGAGAGGGTTGTGGGAATCTCCCATTTTGGAGAAGCAAAGTGGGTTTGGGAGGGGCTAGGCAGAGACACCACATCAGCCATCACCACATCTGATTTGAGTGCCAGCAGTGACAGCAAGATGAGATACATCCCTCTTTTCCTCTTCTAGACAAATGCTATTGTTTTTAATCATTGCAACCTCACAGGCTGCAATACTCTCCTAAGACCATCACAGGTCCTTTCAACCAGAAACACCACACACAAAATAATAATGATTTCTCCAAGAGTATCCAGTAGGCCTCAGGGCTCGAGCATTTTACAGCATGGCTGTGGCTGGGTTACTGAAGYGCAGCATAGCCCGATCTGCATCCCACTTGTCCTGCAAACTCAGAATCACTGTCTGGAACAATTACATTTGTCAGGATGGAGGTAGCCCTGCACTAGACAGGTGAAGTCTCCATTTCCCTATTTTTAATTTCTGCATTCATGTATGTGTCTGCCACTGTTGTGTCTTTTTTAACTCCAGTGCACATAAAGAATAACTCCATTGCAATCAACTGGARTGTAATATTTTAAAGAGAGTGTGAGAAGAGGACTAGAGTTCYGTGGTGGTTATYCTTGGCCAGCAACTCAGCCCCACAYAGCCACTTGCTKACTTCCTYRCCAGCAGGATGGGGGARAGAATTGGAAGAGTTAAAGTCAGCAAACTCAAGTGTTGAGATATAAGCAGATARAGCAAAAGCTGTGCACAAGCAAAGCAAAACAAGGAGTTTATTCACCACTTCCCATCAGCAGGCAGGTGTTTGGCCATCTCCAGCAAAGCAGGGCTCCTTCACATGTAATGGCTACTTCGGATGACAAACAGCATAATTCCCATCATCCCTACCTTCCTCCTTCTTCCCCCAGTTTTATGTGCTGWCCATGACMCCATAGGGTGTGGGATATCCCTTGGTGACTTGGGGTCAGCTGTCCCAGMTGTGTCCCCTCACTGGTGGGGTGAGGTGAGAGGCACAAAAYGCTTTAATCCCCTGTAAGCGCTGYTCAGCAGTAACTAAAGTATMTGTGTTATCCACRCTGTTTCCATCACAAATCCAAAACATAAAACCATAAAACCAGCTACTTTGAAGAAATTTAAGTTTATCCCAACAAAAATCAGTACAAGGTCCAAAGTTATTTGTTACTCTTGTTCTTGACTGATTCTTTAATCCTTCAATATGAAGTTTTAAATAYACGAGGAACTTCACAAGACAAACTAATGAATTATTATTTTAATACACATTAACCAAAATTCCACTCATTGTTCTAAAGCTTGAAATAGAAAKTTTTATCAAAAGCCAGGTTTTACTGGAACACAAGCTCTAACCAGCTGAATTTCTAAGGCATCTTTCCTTTTAATTCGATTTTGTACAATTTGCTTGCCTGCATTTCAGGCATCACTGAGCTACAGTTAGTGAATGRAAAATTAATCTGCCTTCTCTAATAGTCAAAACTCTTCCTCATCTGAGTGGTTTGGAAGGGTTGGAACATGCACCGACTTCAAAATACTGTAGAAATTACTTCAGTCATGAGGGTGCATCAACTTCTCAGTGCCTGTAGTCCTATCTCAAGTCAAGTACAACCTGAGAAGCYCATTATATTCAAAATTTAGACAAATGTGAAGGCATAAACCTCAGCTTTCTAATCACAGCCACATAAAGAATTTATGTTAGCAACAGAGCATTTTAAGAGGTTCTACACAAATTATGACATTTGAGATAAAAACTGAACTATTTCTTTGCTTTTTTCCCCTTTCTTAATGCAAACAATTCACTGTTATATAAAAAGGTAGTGATGAAAGCACTTATCTAGGGCTGAAAGCACTTATCTAGAGGATCATTCTCACCTATATAGGAATTTCATTTCTTTTCTTCTCTCATGAACACTCCTGATATTATAATAGAAGTATTCACAAACCAAGGGCCCCCTAGAAACCTCTTAATAAGTTTCATGAACTCTGGGGTATTTTTCTTCTCGTTAGAGGCTTTCTTATTTGAATACTTCTAAGTCATCTCAACTGAAAATTATTTATAAATTAGGTTTGCAGAACAAAGTCTTTGCCTTTAGAAAAGTCTGAATTGCTGTAGACTACAATTTTTTAATAGAATAAATCCTAATGTGTTTATGGAGTCTTAATTTTAAACCTTTATTCAAATTTTATCAGTTGATCACAATGTTATACTGTAAGTATGAAGCACACTTCATTTCAGGAAGCACATAACAATTTTTTTTTCAGTAAAGAGTTATTTAATACAGGTTTGTTGCCTTTCCAGTTATAACCATAAACCAAATATTTTCTTAAATAAGGTAAATAACTAATTATCCTGTGTTTTCATACACATTGTCACACACACATGGGTCAAAATAACTCATATTTCTTTTACACAGGATTTATTTTAGACAAAATAGTCACGTCATCTTGCTTTAAGTTTTGTTAACTCTCCAGTAACGTTTGGGGCTTACTCATATCCCCTTTCCATTTTGAGTATTTTCACATTGGAACCCCTAAAGACAGACTGACAGCTGGGATCTTGTAATGTAAGCATCAAACCTACGTGAACTGACTTCTAACTTTCAAAATCATAGAGCTAGAAGGAATTACAGGTAGTTGTTAGGTCATGCATCCTTATTCATAAGCAAGTTTTCGCAGTTCTTAATTCAGTTTTCCCTCCTATAATTTCATTATTGTTTGTCCTAATCCCCATGGAAAAAAGGGACAAATTACCACCTTCTTTGCAACACTCTCACATATCTGACTACTGTCTTCATATCCCTCGTCTCTTAATGACTAAATAATTTTCTTTTATCTTTCAGTAGAGGTCATATTTTGCATTTTTGTGATAATTCATCATTTTCTCTGCACTTGTCAGTTGCCTGTATTTAAATGCAATGTCCCAAACTGAGTTACTGTTCTGTTACCTTGACGTTAACAAGCAGAGGGAAAGCAGTATTTTATGACTTATGTACTATCATATTCCCTGAATGTATAACAATTACTTTTGCCTTTTCCATTTGTGTCTCATGCTTACATTGTGATCCACTGCAGCCCCCAGATCCTTTCCGAACTTGAACTAGATATTGAACTAGATATTTGTTTCCAATATGTGTCTAGTTGATTACTCCTGCCCAAGAACAATATATTACACTTGTTCCTACTCAATTTCATCTAACTATTTTCAAGTTGCTTAATCACTTTCTGAGGTCAGTTTGAATTCTATGGTCTTCTCATGCCACCCAACTCCACATCACCTGAAAACTGATCGGGGATATTCTTCAGACCATTAGAAAAGACCTGAACAAAGACCAAAGAATTATCTCTGGTGTACCATATGTGTTTCTGTCTTTGTTGCAAATCACTTACCTTTATGTCATGGCTTGTGAAGCCTCCTCAAACCTCTGTACCCACACTGTGTCAGTGCTTTATAGAATTGTAGCCCAGTATGGGTTTGGCTGGAAGGGACCTTTGAAGGCCCTCTAGCCAAATCCCCTATTACAGATTTTTTTTTTCCGATTTCTTGCATAGGACAATACAGAAAGCCCTATTTAACTCAAGATAAGTCATGTTTATGTTTCTAGTTCTCAAATCCTGTTGTCCTGCTGTAGGAGAAAATTCTGTGGATTTGATTATTTTGCCTTGGCTGCTACTCATATCCTTGTTGTCTTCCAGTGGTAACAGTTTCAGTTAGTTGTTCAAGCATTTTGTGAGAGCAGAAATTAAGTTACTGGCTGAATCATACCCCGGTCTTCCTTTCTCCTTACTTGAAGACAGGCACTGGCTCTTTCTTCATGAACTTTTCATGTTTCAAGCTCATTACATGCATTCCAGTGCAACATTAGTACCCAATATTTCATCATTAAGTTCTTTAAATTCATTAGGAAACTCCTAATCCCTTGCTGACTCGTTAAACTCTAATCTTTAAATTGTTCCTTTTCCATTCAAAGCTGATGCTTTTACTTTACTGTACTACTTCTCATATTTCAACTGAGCATGCTTGTAAGGACAGTGGCAAAAAGTTATTACAAAATTTAACCTGAGTATCATCCAGCAATAGTTTTTCCTCTCTGCTGAACAGCTGACCAGTTCACCCTTTCCTTCACCTTCCCTGTGTTACAACTGCACTTCTAAATTGATTGATATCTCTTGGCAGATGCATCTTGTTTTGAGCTTTGACTTTTTAAAATTTTGTTCCTACATGTTCAGGTTATATTTATCACTCGTCCTCAGYAGCCTGACCTAGTTTCTGTTTCCAGCTCTATTCTTTCTTGTGCTTAAAGTTCGTGCACAGTTCACRTTTTAATCAAGCTGATCTCTTACTGCATTTTCTCTTTTTCTCATCACAGTGGGGTAGCATATACCTGTGGATGAATATTGTCATTGTGTGTRTTATTTGTAAGGCACTAACCGTTCRGCAGCATTTTTCTTCACATGATATCTTGCTTACCCATTCTGTGAATTTATGGAAACCTATTCTATCCCTCAGCTGCTATTCTTCCTTCTTGTCCTGAACAATCATGAATCTTTTTTCTAATGGCCACTCTTAGATTGACCTTTCAGCCTCAAGTTCTCAAACATTCTTCACAATTGTCAACAAGTACAAAAGAATCTCCCCTTCACTTGCTTTCTTCTTGAATCAAAAGTACTTTCCCTGATACAATCCAAAGATTTTCTAAGCAATCTGCTGTATTTATTTCTCAGCAGACAGTCTTCATTATCTCCGGTTACATTCTACCGAATATAAAGGGTCTTTCAACTTATCAYGTCTTCTTTTTTCCTCTCAGTTTTTTTTTTCTGTTTATTATACAAACTTTGGAAATAAGATGCAATTTAAAGCTATATCTTGCACTTGAAGACTGAGTTTTTGRAAAATTTATGTCTAACATGTTTTTCACTTGATAAGAATAGGAAGGTCAGCTTCAAGATGGTATTTTCAGGACTGCTTCAGTCACTGACAGAGCCCACGAGCTCTTGCAAGTGAGGGCATTTCCTACAYTGCCACTATRGGATATGGCTTTAGGGAGTGAATAKGTCAGCAAGCACACCCAGCTAATCCATGTGCCTGTCCACAGTCAGTCTGGGGTTTGTCTACAGGATGTGAACACTGGAAAACAGTGGATTTGGGGGGATGCCAGGCTGCTAGACACTCATGTTTATCCTGTTTAAACTCAGAGAATGCTGGAGAGACCTGCTCTGGTACAAACACAGCTGGACCTTCCCTAGGAAACAAAAGACACTTTCTAATATCAAAATCCCAAAATATAAA
>NW_026623298.1:2173851-2199532 GCF_030028575.1 Malurus melanocephalus
ATAAACAATGTAAAGACAAGGTAATTCTAACTAAATGTAAACTCCTCTATTTTATTTAAACATGGGGGTGGTTTATAGTTTTTATAAAAGAGAATAAAATAGTGATCTCATAAGATTAAAATTRYCRTGTACCRACATACAGGCCAMATGTCCATAGCAGAAGCAGATGTGSAAGCTRTCATTTCAAGTCAAATAATTACTCATAAAACATAATGCAAATGATTAAGTTTGCAAGCTGAAAGTAGGTCCTGAGCAGATTTCTTGTATGCAATGACATAAACACTGTCAGCATGAGTTTGAAATTACCTCACTGCAGACTTGCCAAGGAGCCACAGWTAAAATGCCAATGGACAAGGTATTTCAAAGGAAGGAAACAATACYTTTCAAGCAGAACATGATGATGAAAATTTTTCCTTCTCTTACAATATATATAGCACAAATTGGCTGCACAACAGAGCCCCCAAAATCCCTTGCTCTATCAGATCATGCATAGGGCTTGAAATTATATTTTAACATTTCAGCTTTTGTTCTAATAAGAAGAGTTTTGGCATGCCAAGTGTTTTAAAATTTACATTTAAATTTCAAAATGTGCAAAAACTTAACTTTGTGTAACAAATATCTTGAATTCTATCTGTGCCTGTGAAGTTCTGGAATGAACAGATGTGAAAAACACAAATTGGTCCATATATCATAATAAGGTCTCCTTTTTGAGAATGGTAAATGGCAAACTATTTTACTTTCAACTTCTAAGTTTTAGATACAATAAGTGAAGAAGATTTGTAAATGCTAGGTACCTTTAGAGGAATAAAACTTTAGAGAATATAATCACCTGCACCATAAAACATGGGGACATCAACAGCTTACTCTTTAGGGTAAACACTCCTTACAGGAAACAGAAAAATGGGGAGGATGCAAGAGATGAGCCAGTGTTTTCCAGARACTACTTTAAAGTCATCTCAACAGTAAGTAACCGGTATATGCACTTGTCTTAGCAATGTAAAGATTAGCATTCTGTTAAAATATTAGAACAATTTGGGAACAATTTAGACTAAAATGGCTCCCTCTCTACAGAACATAGAGAACCCTCTTCTTGCAAGTGCCACCAGGAATTTACAAGAATTTAAGTTAACTTAGACTTATCTAAGTTACTAAAGAYRTCTTGCATCAGTAACAASCTCTTTCCTTTAACAGCACTGACACCTTATACAGTGCACTACTCTTCAGTCACCTGTTGAATTGTGTGTCTGTATGCTGGGTCATGGACYCTTGGTGTCTCTGYTATTGATTTCTGATACTCTGATGGWCACAGAGCAGGATTAGGGTTTKTCAGAATGGCTACAGGGRGATGAAAAGATTTCCAGAGACACACTGCATGTGTGAGGAGAGTGCACTGCAACAATGCAGTGGGACTTGCACAGCCAATTGTACGTCACTGAGGCGAGGGTGTCCTTCCTGTCCTCATAGAGTACCCCCTGGTCACATTGTGAGGGGAAGAAACGGTCGTGAAATTGTTGTTCTTACATCAAACAGGTAAGAAGCCCTTCATCATGTTTTTTTTGAGGCCTCTTGTTATCCCTTTGTCATAGACAATAGGTGCTGGTTGGACATTTTAGTCTCTCTCTCTCTCTCTCTCTGAACCAATTTTAATTGTGAGCACAGAGCACTCCTTTATTTTGAACTATTGCTAAAAGGCTCTGAAGGTTCTGAAAAGTGGTTTTATCACACAGTTTATGATTTTAAACACCTGTAGCATATCCAGCTCCTTGTAAAGCTCCCCAAATTACACCTTAGCTCCTGAGATTAGATTCCTTTAGCTGTTGCATTTTTCTGAGAAAAGTGCTCATCCTTATTGCCAGTCCTAAGCACATCAGCAACCTGTCTTTTTTTTTTTTTTTTTTTTTTTAACTATGGCTTAAGCACAGCAAAAGAAAGTCTTTTAAGGCCAAGAGTAGAAAGTTTAAGAGCAATGTGTGGCTATCTATCCAGAGATAGCAGAACTGCCTGAAAAAGCCATAAGAAGCTGTACAGCAAGAAAGACACAGAGTAACAGCTGATAGATAACACAGCCAAACACAGGAAAGGAGGCAGAGCAGTGAGCAGGCAGACTATAATGGTAGCTTTCCTTTGCACAGGTGTAACGTCAAAAACACTTTCCTATCAAAAAATAAGGATCAAATTGATCCTTCTGTTCCTATACTCAGAATCACAGATATTTTACAAGACAGCTTAAAAAGCATAGTTGTTCTATAAGTAGAAAATCAAACAAAGCCCAGATCTATTAGAAATGGAGTCTTGCTCCCAGGTTCTCTCCTGTCATAATGGTCCCCTAATGGACCCCATAAAAACAAGAGGCAGCAACGCTGTTGATCTCCTGGACAAGTGCATGTGCTGAGGCAACAGATTCTTCGCTTTCCCCTCACTGGACCATCATCCTGTGCCTCCTTTCTGCCCAAGCACCAACATTCATTACAAGGGTGGTAACATAATGCTCTTTGGAATTCCTTCTTGTCTTCCAGTTTGGCTTGAGGTGGGACAGCAGGCCCAAAGCCTAGCAGGGGTAGAGATRTCAYRTYTAAGATACAGTTTGTACATTTTCCYTTTTAAAAAAGRCATAAAATATTCACTAAAAACCTCAGTGYTCCCAAAACAATTTTCTAATATCACAGATAACAAAAGCATTCAGTACACAGGTAGCACATGCAGTATGGAATAAAGCAATAATTTTACACTCCACAGGGATGGTTACCCTCAGGTAATGTATCATTAGAGAACATTGCTGTCTGGCTATTATTAAAAATTATACCATCAAACATTTTCTTTCATTCTTCCTGACAATTGTATGCTTGTCTCAGAGTTCCATCTCCAGTGTATGAGAAAGGTTTGATTTTATATTCTACAGCATTACTTGAGTCTTTGGTGCCTGATCTGGTCTTACAGACTGAGAAAAATGAAATTTTGCATGAACAGAAAGAGTAGTAAGAGACCTTTGACATGATGAGGAGATTTTATTACAGAGAGTCAAAAGTATGTGTAAATAGAGATAGAAAAATAGACAAGCTTTCCCACATGCCTAGAATTTTGCCTTTGTTTTATGTGGGATTTAGGGATTTGGTTGTGGCTAATGGGTAAGGAACTACCTGTTGGATCAATCTTCCTTGAGTAAAGAAGACAGTAATGGAGGGAAGAAGGTGCTTTTGAACATATCCAAACCTAAACMTAAGCTCCCATTCACCAAAAGTAAGCACTTACAGATTGACATTAAGAAATTTAAAAATTCATTTTARTAGATGTCCCTCTGGAGGTCTTCAAAAGCACCCAACATTTACCTACATCTAGGAAAGAAATTAATATATTATTAAGAATTATTTATTTATTTATTTGTTTMTGTAAAGAGAGAAAGAGATTGAGGGACTCASAAGGCAATCAGGGTGAAGACCCAGGTGTTGGAGCTACATAAATGTAGCTACCCTTTCTTTGGTACAGAATTTGGGAAAAGTGTCTGAGAGAAAATGGAGACAACAAGGTAGAACCATTGTGTAACAAATTAATGCTCCATTACTTCATTTAAAACTTTCTTGCTACTGGGGACATCTGTAGGAAGGCAGCAATGAAAGTGAAATAATTACCTTTCCCTTGTTAAAAACAGGTTTTGCAAAACTTCTCATTTCTTCYCYCATCTGCATGTAARASACACATTAAACTTTCCTAGTAAGCTCCCAAAGCTTTGTGTTAGTGCTATAGCACAAAAATAGAAAGACAACTGAGAAGTTAGCAGGGCTAGAGCACACGAGCAAAGAGCTGATAAACAACCACCGTGCCCTGAGGCAGCTTCTGTAGTGAAAAAGCAACGCTTGGCCCCAACTCAACTATACAGATGTAATGCCAAAAATGAAGTAACTCCTGGCTTTAAAGCCCCTGAGAGTCACTAGAAAGCTTCCCCAGACTTCAGATTACGCTGTAATTTATTTTCCAGTGATTCTGTAGTGAGTAAAACGCCAACTGCCATTAAGGAAATGGAGTTGGTTTCCTGTTCCTGACACAGATTACTCACAAGACCCTGGATCAGTCACAGTGCAGTACTGGAAAAGATAAAAATATTTTTTGAGTTATGCATATCAATACTGGAATATTAAGCTGGAGGACAGTGATGGTACCAATTTTAAGGCTGACAGTAGAGAGGTCAGAAGTGAAGTATAATACCTATAACATAGGAAGGATGAGTGCAAGTTAGTGACATTGAAGAGAAGAAATAAATATTTTTCAGTCCACAAAAAGAAGTTATTGACCCTCTGGAACCATCTACAAAATCTATGAAACAATTAAAAGACCTAACTTCTGCCAGAAAGTACTTACCAAGGTAAAAAACAATAACGCAGAGTGCAACAGGAACTTCAAATCAACTATTGACCTGAGAACACATTTTTTTGCTATATTATGCATAAGCTGTTTATTTAATCAATTAAATATTTAAGCATTTCCATTTCTTTAAATGTTCTATGAGTTTAAAGCATTTATTCTGCACCTTAAAATTAGTTATTTGATGCAGAAATTATCTGATATGTGGTAACCTGGACTATCTAGTGACCCATGTTTCTTCTGGTTTTGGAATCTTGTGGATCTCCTATCATTGCACTTTACATATCTCCAACGACTTTAAGTAACAGGGCACATAAAGTCATTTTTTAGGTGTYATTAATATGTTGTTTGTTTTACAGGCAGAGAAAAAAAAAGGCATTCTCAGTAACCTATAACACACATTGAGTACATGTTTTAAATCCTTTCTTTCTGTGTCCTCAATAGAGTCCAAACCCTCAGGAGTTAAGGGAATGCTACCCAAGACAGAAGCAGTTTTACTGTACTGACAAATGAGGAAATGCAGGAAAACTGGCTTCCCCAGAATAAAAATAATTTTCTGGAGGTAGAAGGGGAAATGAGAGGGAACTTCAAAAGCTACAGGTCCATAGTTAACACAAAAGCCATCGGTAGTACTGAGAACAAAGTCCTTGTTCATGGATCTTACAGTTCCAGAAATTGAGATGGCTGGACTTGCCAAGAGCAGAAACCATAATGATCTCTTAGAGTAACTAAATTGGGGGTGGAATTTTCCATTCCAGGCTTTTACAACTGTCTGAGACAAACAGCTTCTTGCAGAAAAAGACAGACAAACATGGACATGTCCTTTGTCACATGCTGGTTCTCTGTGAGAGCCTGGAGTTGGGGGTTGTGCAAAGGTGGCCCTTCTGGTGTCAGAAGATCTTGTTAGAGCCTGTAAACTTCTCATAATCCTATTTGTACTCAGCACTTCCTACTTCTCATGTCCTTCCTTTTCTGCAGGAACAAATTTAACTTGTCTTTTGAAATCTCATTACCGCAAAATTTCTCCTTCCTGCGTCAGCCAGGCCTTACTGGCTGGCAAAGAGAGAAAACAAGTTTTAATAAAAAGTAGGATTATCAAACTGGAAGTTGTTTGCACACAGACTCAAATTACCCAAGTTAGAGCACGCACTGCAAGTTGCCCAGCTGCTGCCCTGCCATCAAGCTCTGGATGTGCCAATTGCCCAGATTTTAAGGCCAGTAAGAAATCAGACACAGTCTGGCAAGTGATGAAATGCATTGCAAGCAAAAGGAAGTGGTGGGGTGGCAAAGATAAAACGGTAGCAGTGCTAATGTAATAGAGCAAGCAAAATAAGCTTAAAAACACATGCATCACAGTGTGTAGCAAGCTTAGCTTCACCCCAGCAGAAAGCTATTCTGGTTAATTCATGCAATCATTTTGCTATCACTTGTCATGCCTGCTTCTAATAACAGAAAGGCTCAAAGYACTTTTTTACATCTCTGACAGAAGATGCTGAATATTAATAAGTGCAACAACAAGGGACCATTCAGGAAGGCATCTTGCTAGCTGGYGCTCCAGAAATTCCCTCTTGCTATCTTAAGCAAAGATATCAGCTGTGGTGAAGATATTTATCTGACGTGTTATGTGAGACATATGCGTGACATGGAAGGGAAACACAGGGTTCCTAAAGCTCCAGTGGCTGCCGTGCATAACTGATGGCATTTTTCTGCAACTAGCTTGTCTGCCTTAGTTTGCTGTCCTTCCTGTACACTGGGAACAAAATGCAAGAAGGCTGATAATGGTGATGGTATTTTTCTGCARCTAGCCTGTCTGCCTCAGCTTGCTATCCTTCGTGAACACTGGGAATGAAATATAAGGAGGCTGATAATGGGAACATGAAATCAAACAATATGAAACAATTTGATTCCTCAAAAGAATTGTCTAGGAAACGTAATACTTGGTTCCTTCCAAGCTATGTTGATTTTAGCTTATTATTTATAAGGCTAAATCTGTTTCCAGGAAGAACTGGAGATGAATACACTTTCAACAATCTAAGGATTATTCTCAGGCTGTCAGACTGAGACCCAAAAAAGGTCAGAGATGTGAGCAACACAGTCTATTTTTCTAAGACCAATTGGGAGTTAACTGTGCAGGGGAGAACTCACTGAAAGAGAGGAGAAAGAAGTACAGAGAAATACTGAGGGGTTTTTTTCAGGGTAGATGTACAGAGTAACTGTTTTCTATAGCCAAGTTAGGCCTACTAATTTCTCAGAAATTCTGAAGTCAAAAAGTGATGCAAAGACCACACTTCATGTTAYATGGATTCAAATTTATTATTATATAGACATCCAATTAAATCCACAAATACGTGTTTCCCAGAGAAATAAGACTATTATGCCTGCAGTATCTATGGATTGCAGACATTACCTTTGTTCAYTAGAAATCAATGGGACCTTATGTTTGCAGTTAACTTCCTGTGGCTTAATGAYTTCAGTGGGAAATTTGAAAATAAACAATTTATGATTGAGTAGTATGTTGGTGTGTACTGCATAAATGGGAAAGACCTTCTTCAGCCTTTTATAAAATCCTTGCATCAAGAAAGGTAATGTTCCAAATATGATATTACTTAATTAGGTATGTGTCAGTGAAAATAAATTACATACACAAACAGGTACTGAGGTGAACATCTGTTGGGTGATAGCAAAAGCAAGTAACACTATCTTGGCTCATCTTGTAACCATTAAAACTGTAGAGGGTAATATTTTTCAGAAGAATTCGTGTAGATTATTCCAGCTCTAAGTGAAAGATTAATCTCTTCAATAAATCATCCTGAAGTTAATTATTTCCAACTGACTTAAAAGATCCATGCTGAAGCAGCAGTTTTTAATTGCATTTTAAGCGATTCATTCCTTYATACAGTCATTAAATGTATATATGGTCAGTTTCTTAGATGGCCAAAATGTTACTCAGTGAAGGTTTTTGAGTTTATTGGAAAGGCTACACAAGGTGGGCAGCTGTCAGTTTGCCTACACCACTGTATTGCCTGAAACCAGGCTTCAGCAAGTATCAAATGCAGTCAGCTGTTCACGATCTGTTATGTTAACTGCATTTTGCAGCATTCTGTATTTATTTGTTACTGCAGAAAGAATTTGGAGCGGAGCTAGCTTCAGATTTCAAAGTGAGTTTTTTTCCCCAGGAAATTAATTTTCAGGGTGAATGTAAAYATTTTATCCTTGCAATGAATAGCTGTGACTGAATATTCTGGGCTTGTCTACTTTTCAAAATTTTTCCTAATAAAATGCAATCTTTCTTAACAGGGAAAGCTCTTCCTGTTCTTGACATTCACAAMAGAACTTGGAATCAGCAAACTGAGCCATCTTTTTAGTTTATTACTGGACAGTTGGGTTAAAGCTGGGAATTGGAAGGTTTRAAAACTGTCTTTGGACAAGTCTAAATATTACACTATTTGACAATGGTACGAAAAACAGCTTGGAGTGCATGAACTTGAGGTTTAAAGGGCAAATCCTTTTGAAGAATTGTCTGGTCTCATATGCTTCCCTAAATGCCTGCTAGATGGATATTCTGAGACAGGACAGTAAAAAGACTTTGGGTATGATCCAGTTCAGCTCCTCACTTCCAGACCATAAACTGCAGGAGTGTGTATGAAGAAATCAGTGTAACTACATTTGTGAGCTCTAYGAGCCTCAAAGAGAAACCACAGTGAAAAAGAAAATAATGTAAGACTGACCAGAGGCGGGGAATGACGAGGAATGACCAACAGACAGGGGCTCTTTACCCTGGGAAAGTGATAGCATAGGGGGACAATATGCAGAGGGCTGAAAAATAGCCACATCAGGGAAAAGGTGAATGAGGAATGATTCTTTTCCTAGACAAGAACTAGTKGTTGTCAAATAAAATTATGTGGCAGGTTGAAAACAAAAATGAAGCCCTTCAGCATGATACAGCTAAGCCTTAGAATTCTCTGCTKCTGGATGCTAAAGATGACAGGAGTTCACAGGTGTTTGAAAAGTAACAACCTAAAGTCCATGGACTAGAAATCCACCAAGCATTATTAGATGCAAAGCTACTGATTTAGAATCTGAGAATGAGAATAGGAGATAGGATTACATGTTTACTTTACATCTGTGTGCCTCTGCAGTCTTCCCTTCTCCATTTCTTGCCTAAACCTCATTATTGCCCTCTTAGAGACAGACAATACTGGACTAAATTATTCTTTTTCCTGACCTGGCACACTTATTTCTAGAAGCTCCTTCTTCAASTCACATTTCTCTTCATTTGCTTTTCCCCTGAACTACACATACAGTTGAACAGTTGAGTACTTAAAATTTCARAAGGTAAAAAGGGTAGCACGCCCTTCCCTGTCACAACACATTTGGAAGTTTCTCCTCAGCCATCAGATTTTAGCTTTAAGAAGCCAAAGAGTTGTAAAAGATGTGGACAGATGAAAAATTGAAAKATGTCAGTGGTTGCTTTGATATTTAAATAAAACAAATCCAAGCAAAAATCCCAATGTCCTTAACCTAGGGCTAGGAACTTCCATGAAAACTCTGTGGTCCCTCTTAGCCCTACACCTCCTATTGAGGTCACTGCCAACCTTGCCTCCTTCTACCCCAGCCCAGGTCCAGCCTCTGCTGGGACCATTCCTGACTCTGCTAAGCCCTGCAGTAGGGCTGGTAAAAGCTGCCCTGGGGCACAGGGCTCTGGGATGAGTTACCTTCTGCAGCAGAAAGGCCCCAGGGACTCTGCTGGAGATGTTGGCTTCACCAAGGCTCTCAAGAGTGAAGAGGATGGCAATTAGGCTAGCCCTAAGTCCCCACAAAGATTGCAGGGTAGTGATGTTACTGACAATTAAAGGAGAGAAAACAGAACTCGGAGAATGGAAATATCCCAGAAAGCTAAGCTCTTTGTCTACCTATACAACAGAAGGGTTCTGCTGTTATAAAGTCAGAATAAATTCTGATTTTCACCACTCCAGTCAATGTTTATATACTGTAAAGGTTTACAAAGAAATAATTGTGTTAGTGTTCTTCCTGGTTATGCACCCGCATCTTATAATGAAAAAAATAGATTATAATGTCTTTGTTGCACTACATTGTTCTATAACTGAGAATTAGGCTGTGTCTCATTTTAAGTATTTTCAAATGATACAGATAATTACAGCTCTTACTAACAGCACTGAGGCAAATGTGAATTCTCAGGTGGGCTTTTAAGCCTCATCTCAGMATGTATGATGTAGAAACAAATATTAAAAGTACTCTAGTATTTTTTGTCAATACTTTCCTGAATACATTCTATCAAAAATAAAGATTCTTTTGGTCTTTCATGCAGAAAGTATAATGAAAACAATTTTAATCTTAAAATGACTCATTGAGATGTCAAAGATTAAATTAGAAATATCAACAACTTATCCTTTTCCCATTTACTTGCAGTTGCTYATAACAATTTTCAGACAATATATGTGAAGCAAGTCATCTCTACTATTTCCATTCCTGTCTTATGATACAATTGGACAGATTTTTAGCTCAATTGCAAAAACTGATAGTGGGCCATACATATCCAGAATGATAGGTGGTCCCCAGCAACTGTAGGGCAGCAATACAAAAACAAAACAAACAAACAAAAAAAAAAACAACAACAAAAAAAACAACAACAAAAAAAAGAGGCCATTTCTTCAACAAGTGAAGGGAAACCACATGCATTATAGAAATGAGAATTTAGTGCAGCATTTTACTGACAAAGGACAAAGGACAGGTCCAGTTCCTTTTCAAGCTACTACACCAAGGTGTTCTACCATATGAAACAGTGTCTAAAATAGACATTTTTCAGCTGGAGAAAAGGCAAATGAAACAGAGAAGAGAGAACTAAAGTCTGCAGCAAAATATTGTCTCTAAGGGAAGATATTTTTTCTCTCTGCATAAACACTTGAATAATCACCCATCAGTTCTTCAAACTGGAAATTTGCAAAAATTTGTTGAGTGTGGCTTTCAGTAGCATAAAGAGCTAAAGCTCTTCAGGGTCTCAATTCCATATTTGCAAGAGCTGTAAAAAATGAAAGCRTGCAGATTGTTCCAATATATGAGAACACATTCATTTACTACTTATTTGTCAAATGGAATAGACTACCAGTGACGACCATTGGGAAGTTTCAGATAAATAAAATATGCTCCAAAGTGGGGAAAATATTGTGCTATCAGGTAGCTGCAGCTTTGCTGGGTGAGCTAATTATTMATGTAGAGACATTTTCTAAATATGTCACTTCAGACAGTAATGGCTTCTAATTCTAGAAAGCCATTTGCCTAGAGCAGGAGTTGCTATTGCTCTAACTTAGCAACAAACCCAGGGCAACCTCCACTGCTTCAGCTGAACAAAGACATTTGGCTCTTGCCAAGCATCTCTGTGTCACCAGAACATTTTTATATGCCTCACATGCAGAGCACTTAACCACGGAACGGCTGGCTTAGAACACTGTTAGGTTAAATCAATCTACCTTCCCTGGCCTGGAAGGAACATTTCCAACAGCAACAGGCCAGARCTAACACCTGCTTTCAAAACATGCCTGTTTTGGAGATACATTCTGTCCATGCCCAGYTTTTCAGCTCCAGCATACCTCTGTGTTACCTTCATGCCTTAATACTTTTGGCAGCATATTCTGTTCAGGGGAGTCTTTGCAATCTACTTTTCACAAAAGCACTTTTCTTTAATTTCGGGCCTAATTTCCCCTATACCCAGAGTGTATTTTTAACCTAGGCTTCAGAATAAACATGTCTGCACACATTTCCTACCTGGAGGCCAAYGCAAGCCTAAGTTGGAGTTCAGCAAAAAGGATAAAGATGGTGCTCTGTGGAAACTCCTCTGACTCTGTCCAAAGTTCATTCTCTGTTCCTTTCTCTTGCCAAAAGAGAGCCTTTTGAAGACTGGGGAGGCATTTGCTTTCTTCCAGTCCTCAGGCACCTCCCCTGATTGCCATGACCTTYCAAAGATGATCATGARTGCTTGCTATGTTCTCAGCACCCATGCATGTATCCTGCCACGGCCCACGGACTGTGGATTTCCAGTTTGGGTGCTCTGGGTGCTCTCTAACCCCATCCTCCTTGACCGTAGGGAAGTTCTTCAACATTCCTTTACCCTGCTTTCCTGGATCAGAGACTCSTGAGGGCTGGTCTAGTTGGAAAGGATGGATGCAAAGAAGGAGTTCAGTTACTCCACTTTCTCTGCATCCTCTSTYACCAGGGTCCCCTCTCCATTTAGTAACAGAACCACATTGCTCTTAGTTGTCTTTTCGTTAATGATGTATTTGAAAAAGCCCTTCTTGTTGTCCTTAACATCCTTGGCTAGATTTAATCCCAGATGGACTTGGCCTTCCTTTTCTCATTTCTACATACTCTGACAACCTCTCTATGTTCACTCCAAGGGGCCTGACCCTGCCTTCATCTCCTGTGTATTTCCTGCTTACAGTTGAGTAATGACAGCAGTTCCCTGTTCATCCACACACAGTTCCCTGTTCATCCACACAGATCTCCTGCACCCTTTGCCCAGTTTCTTGCTCATCAGGATGCATTCTTCTTGAGCCTGGAGGAAGTGATCTTTAAGTATCAACATTCCCTCCATGGCCCATTCCTATGGGATTCACCAAGAAAATAACTGAAGAGGCTAAAGTTAGCTCTCCTAAATCCATGGCTGCAATCTTGCTGCCCAGCTTTCTCCTTATACAAAACTGAGCTCCACAATCTCATGGTCACAACAGCCAAGGCTGCTCCCACCCTTTACAGCTCCATCAAGGCCTCACCTGTTTGTTACTAAGAGGTTAAGCAGCACACCATTCCTTGTGGGATCTGCCACTACATGTGGCAGCAAGTTGTCATCAGCGCTATCCAGGAACCTTCTGGACTCTTGGAGCTTCTCCAGGCTGTGTAGCTTCTCCAGCAGACAGCAGGGTTAATAAAGTCCCCCACAAGAACCAGTGCCCATGACTTTGGGGCTGCTTCCAGCTCTCTATGGAAGGCTTCATCCATTTCSTCCTCCTGCTCAGGTGGGCTGTAGCAAACACGCACAACACTGTCACCTGTACTGGCCTGCCCTTGGATCCTAACTCATAAGCTCTTCCTTTTACATAAAATACATCAGTGCTATGTAGCTTTTTCCACATACAAAAACCAGAAGAACATTCAAAATGCATTTCTTCTCGTGACCTTYCCTTAGAGAAGGGAAATCAGCACAGCATACCACCTTTCCTTTGTACATTTACAGAATACAATTCCTTGTTAAACTCACAAACACAGTGCTTTGCCACATACTTAAAAACGGGTTTGTGACACAGTGCTCTGAGATACTCTGTGGTCTTTACTGAGGTTCTTATGATTTTCCTATTCTGAAATTATTGTCCTGTGTTTGTGAAATGTCTGTGGGATCTATACTTCATCTTGAGGAAAWCATTCAGTTATAGGCAATTGCTGTTCCAGAAGAGAGATGTTCTGGCAGCAGGAAATGTTCTGGGTTGTTTTTATTTTACTGAAACCAGCTTACTCAGAACAACCTATTCTGGTATTCCATACAAAGGGAACAACTTGCTGATTTCAGCTAATGACCGTTTTATTCCCCTTTGCTGCTATCAAAATTAAGATTAAAAATAAATTCACATTGTCTAAGAATGCTAATTTAAAGAAACATTTCTTTCTCTTATTCCCTGTAATTTAATGCTGCTAATGAAATAGAGGGCAGAACATTGAGCTAGTTAASAGAATAAATATTAAATAGTTAAGGCAAAAATGGAGAGCATGACTGTATGTGTTATAGTGAGGGAATTACAGCCAAGATTGTGTTTAAAGCTACAACAGGGTCTCCTCTTGAAGAGCAACCTGATGAACACAAAGCAAGAGAAAAACTACTACAACYTTTTAATATTAAGTGTTTGTTTTTTATCCAGACACTATCAGCCTTCACACGCCATGGATTTGTGGAGCGGGTAGGCAAAGTGTGCAGCCTCTAGGAAATGAGAGGTTGTCACCAATGACACCCTTACTTGGCCACATGCCTTTACCACAGCTGAATTCCACACTGCCCCTTTAATTTCCATACCAGTTCATACATACTGGAAGCAAGGTCTCAGAAAAAAAGCAAATACCAACTCCAGTGAATGCAAGTCCAAGTAATAACGAAAGAGTGACCTGTGTGCCACTTGTGTAACACTCCAAAATGCATATCAGTAATGTTCTCAGGTGACCCTGTAAATGGAATTTAGGAATAGCAGTATTTAATGAAGAAGCAACTTTTAAATGTTTTGGAAGAGTGCCAGGAAAGATCTGAGAAAATATTCCTCTGTTATCCATCTAGATATTCTTTGTACATGTACCACAATAGATAGTAAGAGATTAAACAGTCAAAACATAAAATAACATAATGGTATAAGTTGACACTAGCAGCATATCAAGACATTTACCTTTAAAAATACAGTATTTCTAAATCCTAGGTTGCAGTTCAGCAAATAACTGTAAAGTCCTGAATGTAAAAAACAGAATACTGTTTTTGTCTAAGTTTTCATTAACATCCCGTAAKGACAGCACCTTTTGTTGAGATCAACAGGAGTTAGTCATCCAGTACATCCTGGGACAGGATCCAGATAGCAGCTATTAAAAAGTCATAGACATAAATTCTAAAATGGAAATAGAAGGCTATCAAAATCTGTATAAATCAAAAGCTATAAATTCCAAATACTGTACTAATTGCATTGTATAAATTTAATAATGTAAGGAAAAAGAACACAAAGAAAGTAGTAGTCAGCATGTTTACAAATTAAATTATTTAATTTTATTTGGAACAATGTGAAAAATTGTACAGATTCTTTATTTGATGGAATTTGTAAGCTTGTTAGTTCAGGAAAAGTATAAACATTTTGCTCTTCAGCAAAACATTATTCTGTTGGGAACAATGACCAATTTCCCTTCCAAGACTAATCAAAAAAGTTTGAGCAACAAGTATTTCTTTCAATCAGGTTTGGCCAATTTACATCTGGTGCATTTACAAGCCTGTGAATTACTAATGCAGCCTTCTCAAAAATCTTGGATCTCTGGAGAAGCTCCAAAGGACTGGAAAAAAMCACAGACTGTTTGGACTTTGTTGAAAAGAAAATTGGGTAATTTAGGAACTTTAGGCCTGCCAACCTGACAATCAGTCCTTAGCCATCCATTCATGCAGTTGAAAATTACCTATCCAGTGTAATAACTAGGGGAAATGATGCTGAACATCCATGTCATGGTGATGTCCATCAACACTGATGTGCAGAAAATAGATCCACCTTTACTGGGCTTTGTTCTTTAGTTGTTAGAAGTTAAACTGTGGCATAATGTTTAATAAGAAAACATCTAATGCACTCCCATGCATTTTGAGTGATAACTGATACCTGGGACAGTATTCCAAGGACATAATATAGGTCGGCACAGTCATGGTTTGCTGAACATAAACTCCAGTGACACTGAAATCCCTGGGCCTGCTAATGCAAACCTTGGACAAATGAATGGAAAAATACAGAGGATAGGACAATGTTAATTTGCTTTGGTGCATTCCCTTATTAGAATGAGAAGCAGCTGAAATCGGAAGCTCAAAAGATATTGATAAATTGAAGGGGATTTATCAAAGAGACAGGAGTTGCTTAAAGGAGTGACAGACCACAGAAGCTTACTCTGTTTTAGATATCAGGTTCCTTCTCCTGGCACTAATAACTCTGTTATTCTGTGAGCCTGTTCAGGGAGCTGATCCAGCTGAAAGCAGGCCTGCCTTTTCCTGGTTCCTTGTTAAAGGTTTCCATCTGCACCAGGTCCCTGAACCAGACCACCCCATGGCCACATCAGCAGTGCCAACACAAAGCTGGTTACAGGGACAAGARGCAGGGAACTGGAGGAAACAGCAGGACAGTTCATCCCCAGGTCTAGACCAAWGGAACTGCTTCTGTGCATATCCCCCTGCAGAACGCTCTCTACAGCCTCATGGTGTCAGTGAAGAGGACATTGCTGACCCTTCTGGSTGAAAGCCAAAGCTGGTGACATTCACAGCCCAACAATTACCCAGGCACTGTGATGTCTTCTTTTGCACAAGCAGTGGCATCCTTAAAGTTAGATGACAGACTAAGAAATTTCACTTGCACAATTTCAAGACTGTTCAGGGAAGCCCTACAGTGTATGCTATGTTGAACAGCAGACCATGTCACCTGGACATTTCTTCTGTCCTCAAACCCTATGAGGTGATATAAAAAAAACCTGATAATTGTCAAGATGAAACTTTTCTCCTAGAAAGATAAACACTAGTGCCTTTGAATACATATACCCTTAATCTAACGTTTTCTAAAGAAATTGGACTGTTTGGTCCAGTTACCTGCAGGTGAGTGCTCTTCAGCCTCTAGCATGATACAAAAAAGGCCGAGAGGACAAACATGGTAGTGCTCCAGCAAAACTAATAAAGTTATAATTCTCACCTATAATAGAAAAGGTGCCTTTACCCAGTGTTATTATGGTTCACCCAGCACTTGTCATGGYTTATTTAGACCAGAAAATTTTAAACAACTCGAAAACTCTTTTTAAATGAGTTGTCTTTATTGTCCCTTTAGCACCAYGCCAGATAAACTATTAGACAGACTACTGTAAACAACTAAATCTTTCCCATATTCCAACCATACCTTGTGACAGCAGATAAAAGCGCAGACTGTGAAAACAAACCCTAGAAATAAATGGGTCAGAAGCCTGGTGGAGAAGAAGTGCCAATTTGTGGCTGTTGGGCTGCACGGAGCGTGCCAGAATACAAATGCTGCCCCTCCATTCAGACGAGGCACCAGCAGCAGCACCGCGCTGGCTCAGGGAACTGCGCATCCTTGGTCAAGGCCAGGAAGGAAAAAAAGCAAAAGGGGCAGCTGTGGGCAGGGCCAGTGGGCAACCCTGGGGCCTGGGATTTAGTTGCCCATCCAGCTTGGTTCTGACTGCACAAGAGACCACAGCAGGAAGGGATAGCTATGGAAAAACTGTGAATCTTTGCAAGACCTCCTGTTGCTTGCAGGTCTCAGAAATCTTCACGTCTTGAGCCGACAGCCATAGATGTGCAAGTGAATTTTGTAAGGTGGGAAAAATAAGGAGTATTTCTACAAGACTATAAATTTTGGGGGAAAGTGCATCACTTGTATCCCTTACAAAAAAAAAAAAAAAAGTGTAATTCCTGATAGTCTTCGCCCTTTTAAAGGGAAGAAACTTTACCTTCTAATAATCACAGGTTTGCTGCAATATGTGAACAGAGATGGTAACTAGGCTGTTTGGAAAATATGAGTCAAAAACAAACTACACCCAAACCTATGGAAGTCTACATAGTTGCAAATATATGCTTTTCTAAAGGACCACTTGTTAAGGGCGGGTGTGACACTAAAGTTCAGCCAGTTCCAGGAAAACAGACAAAATTGAGGTGGCAACATTGTAAGTTATTTCTGTTATCTCTGGAACTAAAAAGAAAGGCTGCTCTCATCACACCAGCACTGCATCCCCTCCTCAAGAATGTGGTAGAGGGCTGGAGGAAAGTGGTGTTCCTTTATTTTACCTTTTGCAAACATTAAAAAAAAATAGCAGTTATTCCATAATAAATTAACGAAGGTTCTGACTTCGCCTCAAAATTACAAACATAAATCACATGCTCTTTATGAAAGGAGCTGGGTTTTTTTCATCTCAATCTAGATATTCTTCAGCTGAACTTCAGTGAATTAACACTTTMGTTCTAGGTTGAGAAAATAGTTAAGTTGCAAAAGCCAAGCCAGASGCTCAATAGAACTGGGCAGCCTAATCCTAGTGATTCCATGACTCCATTATTCCTATATGCTTCCATGTGAACTTCCCTACCTCTCACATTATGCTGAAATAAAAAGAATGTTAACCCAAAGCAAGGTGTGCTGCTAACATTGTCATTTCCCAGCAGCTAAACACTGACCTTTTTTGAAGGGGAAAACCAAAAGAATTTCTTTCATCCAGATGATACCAAATAAAACCTAGAACAAGCAAATATTATCAAGGACTTTATCTTTCCAGGGCAGGTTGKGTTTGCAGGATGGGAGTAATGTGTGAGTGTATTACTTGGATTACACAGAAAAACATCTTTGATTTCTTGTGATACCAAGAATTTTTTCCCAAATTGCATATAGCTGTTCCCACTTTGTGCAACAATTCCCAGTYTTCATTTCCCTACAAGGACTTAGACCTGCTTCAAATCCCTGACTCAYTGTTGCCAGCAACTTTGACAGAAGTATCAAATGCTCCATAGCGTGTGCTAAAAAACTTGTAGAGCAAGAAATGTGTAACAGAGTTTAATTTTATTCCAGTTTGAACACAGTAGAGAGTAGAATGGGGGGAAAAAAGTGATAATTTGAACAACTATGGTTTTGACTGTCACAGCAGTTGTGCTGTGTATTTCCAACAGACTACTTGCAATGGCAGCATTACTACTTCAGCAGTCTACAGAAGAGTTTTGTTTAGCAGCAGGGGAAAAACACATGCAGCTCATTTTAATGAAAAACAAAATTAGCATTCGGTTTCATAAAACTAACTGCTAGTACTTTCTAAATAAATAACACATTAGCACTAATATTTCATTAAAAATGATACAGAAGATTTCCTACAATACAGGGAAAAAAAAAGAAAAAAGAAAATCAGCAAAAACCAACCAAACCCTGAGGCAAATCTAGTCTTCAGAAAATATTTTCCAGCACATTTTGATTCATACTTGGAAATGCTGCAGATATCAGGAGTCTGTAAGTATTTTTAAGACATTCTAGCATACCCATTTGTTTGACTAACTGGCCAGTGATGCAAAAGTAAGAGTGACTGCCCTCCTCCTCATTCTGTAGGGATTTAGTACACTTGGACTATACAACCAAGGCCAGGCATTAATCACAGTATTCTGTTCACCTTGTTTCCTACTGAAATAAGGCTCATACATTGTCCACTTGGGTAGACATCTGTCCTTAACATTTGACTTGATGGATAATTTCAAACACAATCAAAAGAACGGAAAAAAAAGGAAAAACCTCACAGCTGTTACATTCTTACAAATTCTATGAATATTGATGGCTGGGTAAAAGAAAGGAAGAAGAAAATCTGTATTTCACTGAGGCAGAAAGCTAAAATTCAGCCATAACCTTCARCATAGCAGAAGTTGGCTTTGTCAAGGAATGTGCCATCTTTTTCAAGCAGAAATGGAATAAAATGGGTGGGGATGGGCAGAAAAGGCAACACAAATAAAATGAGACCTAAAGCTTCAGAAAGGCAGACTCAAAGTTTTGTYGCTCATAGAATGACCTCCTTTCTTACATTATTGCATGATAACAAAGCTCTCAAATCAAGGTGCCCAATGAAACAGTTGCTAAAACTTCCTTCAGCTGGTTCCTCTGCCTTATAATCATGTTACCCAAGAAAGAACTATTAAATGTACAGGCACTTCACACATGTGAATTATACTGACAACTAACAAATTTTCTATGAAATTGACCACAGGTTTAGAAGTTTCCTCGAGATCACAGGGTAGCTAATGAGAATTTCTAGATTCAATTCTCTCAGATCATGTATTACCTTAGGTATTAATGTTTCTTTTAATTATGAGCAGTGTATCCCACATTATTATCCTCTGGCTTCATAAAAAGCATCAACAKTTGACTTCAACAATTACTCAGTGCTATTCAAATTAAGCTGTTCAATCATTATTTCYTCCTGAGGACTGACTGACCAGCACTACAAAAATTCTCTGTGATGCTCAAAAGGAAATTATGCAGTGAGCATTATATATTTCTGTTTATCTTGCCATGGGTGTTACTAGAGATCCCTATACATRTAAATTTTTTTGCTCTGTGTTTCTGCCTTATGTATTAGTTTGGACTCTTTGCTGAAGTTATGAATATGATACTGTGGAAGAGCAAAGCCAACAACATCTGCAGAGAATAAAAAGGACAGCATAAACCACACAACTGAGTTAATATTTAAAGAACAAAAATTTAATTTGGTATGTAACTTTTTCCTAGGAGGATCTTTATTTTCAATRCTATACATGTGAATATAAGAATGAATAAGTGGCTCATTATCTACATGTATAAAAATATAAACATCCTATCAAACATATGCAAAGTCACCTTTCATGATATGCATCACTGAAAAGACTTATGCCTTAATTTCTAATTAAAAAAAAAAAAAAAAAGACTGCCTTTGTGGGGTTTTAATAGCACTTGTAAATGCTACTGCATTCATCATCACATGAACTATGAACGACAGCTACAAAATGTATACAGGACTCCAGTATTGTGCCTTTATGTTTTTGTATGTTTTCATGTCAACAAGCCAGCAGAGCCATTGTGTTTCTCCATTCTTCGAGCTCTCAATAGAACAGACCAGCAAAACTCAGTGACTTTGCCTTGGGCATTTTTCCTTTTAAAAACTTTACTGCCATTACTAACTAATGGTTCTGAAAAATATCATCTTCTGTGGCAAACCATCAAATAACTATTATATTTATGACACCATCATTTTAAGCCTAGTGACAATACTGATAATGAGTTTTCGGTAAATTAAAGGCCCATTTCTTAACACTAATAATGCTAAAAAGTTTTTTAGCACAAAGGCTAAAAAAATCATCTGTTTTTTTACATACATTTTTACATAAAAAATGAGAATTACTGGGTTGTTTGGCAGGAAAGGGATAGGCAACCATTAATCAAAACACAGGCAATCTTCGTTTTAGAGATGCATTCAGCCACCTGGAAGTTTAGTTACGATTCACATTCAAGCAAATATGCCATCAATTTCAGTTCTACAAGCTGATGATACTTGTATTCAGGCTTTCCACAGAAACAGTTATAAGAAACCAGTAAAACATTACCATGTTATGTACATAACATAATGTGAAAATGCTCAGCTAGCTAGATATATTATGAAATCCTGTAGCACTAAAATGATTAAAAAACTAAATGATTCATGTAAAATGTTTATATACTATATATATATGTACATTAAATCACAACGCCAATTTAAAACTGCCCCTATTCATAGCTCCTATGATGGATTTAGTAAGCTACCAGATTCTTAAAAAAAGAAAGCTATCTAGAGTGAATTTGAACACTTTACCGAAAACTGATTTTATACAAAATATTAAAAAACTTACTTCAGTTACTTAACACAAAATAGAAAAAGACGGTTTTTATTTTTGAGAAGGGCATTGTAAAGACCTAGTAGTTGTGATTAATGTCTTTTCACTTGTGGTATAAGTTAAGCACAAAGACGTCATCTCAGAGTAAGGCATAGGACAAACAGACTCCATTCCATCTTCAGGTGTATTGGCCTCTCACTGTATCTTATTGCTCATCTAATTTGGCAGGTTTACATTTCTATTCTCTTAAAAATACCCCAKAATACAACTATCTACAAATGGACAGCATCCAGTGCTTTCATACTTCTTCAATTTAATCACATTGATAAACAACCTTGATAATATTAAAATAAAAASCCATGGTGATGCGATTTATTTTCAGTTTTATGCATTTGTGCATGCACTTAATAAAAGACCAAGTGGTGAACAGAGACTGAGCACTGAAACACAATAGAAATGGAGCTATAGCTCTTTTCAAAGGAATTAAGGTTTTTAAAAAAACCCTGTGAAATTCTTTGGTTAGAATACAAGTGCTAGCAGTGTTTCTAAATTTGGAGTTAGAATAAGCTAGAACTAGAATTATTATTCAAGAGTTCAAAAAGCATAACTTCAAGCTTTTAATATGTACCGCTAAATTCTTCAACACTTCAGATACATTTAGGATATTTTTCTGTGATGGCCTGAATGGGTTATACACATTCTTAAATCAAGTTTAGGTTTTTAAAGGAAAGTGCTTTTATATTCCAGACTTCAAGAAATTATTAGAAAGAGCTGCTCAATCTTCCCTACTGTCAAACCTGCAGCTCGGATCATCTGTTCCAAAGCAGACTCTGCCTCCTCTGGGAAAGACTGTTAGACAGCAGTAACAAAATACAGCTCAGAAGGGGTAATTTCCCCTGAAGAAAGCTGGCATCATTCCTGTTTTTCTAAGGACAGGGCTCAATCCTTTCTAAGAAGCACTGAATTTGTCTAGGAAGATGTACACAGCTCTTAGCAGCGTCAGTGCCCAGATAATACTGCTATGAAAACTAAGAAAAAGGTTCTTTAAAAAGTGGCTTTGCCATCAGTTCTGTTGGCTTCAGAGTTTTACAGCACTAACATGACAAAAAGTAACAAGGGTGCTCTTGATGACATTTATAATGTACATCTGCACTAATTCAAGRTATGTGATTTCAGCTTCCCAGCACACAGACCCTACCATGACCCAGGCAAGCCTGGTTTAACCTCACTCCCATTGTTTTGAGGGTGTTTAAGGAAATAAGCATTGAGATTTCTGTCCATCTTATAGACAGGAACTTCAAAAGAATCATAAGGACTACAGACCACCCATGGAAGTTACAATTCATAAGCACTTTAATTTTTTTAAGTGTCACTGTTTTACCTCTCAAGGGAATAAACACATGTCTCTGAGGACACTTTGTAGTTGAAATGGTTGGTTATCCAGCAAACCTGTCCTTTCACATTAKCCTCACATGCTCGCTGTGCAGGCCCTGGTCCAGTTTAACAGCTTGGAGAGAGGAGTTCAGAGATGTGGGGAGCAAAGAGGGGAGATGGAAGCAACCAGTCATGAAGGGCCACATGCATACCTCCTGCAAAATTACTCATCTCAACAGATAAAGCACTGAGCCAGCACAAACCCATCACTGTCAGGCTTCCCTTCTATGTGACAGTCCTTCACAGATAGGCATCACTTTGATGGGGGTGGAGAGAGGATTAAAAATGGACCATTTGGGGTCTGCCCATCAAGGCAAACTCTGTCACAAGGGTATTGGGATGSGAAAAGACAGCCATTTGTCATGCCATCCTCAAGAAAACTTGCTCAAAGCAACTTTAAAGTTTCTCAGCCCCTTACTGGACGGTTTTTAAAATGCCTCACCCTGACAAAGCTACACCTCAGCTCTGTGTGTGGAGAGGGACAAGGACTGGGTGCACATGCACGCTTTCGCGGGACAGGCATTTGTCTGCTCCCAATACTTCTCTCCTTCCTCGCTACCAACACAGCTACTGGGAGATGTGGGAGGGAGGGTGAAGGTGGGAGCCGGTGGCTGACCAGGGACGTGGTGGCCAAGCAGGGACACGGCAGCCGAGGCACAACACAGTGAGCTCCTGCCCCCGGGGTCCGTCAGCAGGTGCCGCAAGAGGGGTGGGGGCTGCGCCGGGGCTGGCCCGCCTGGTGCGTGCAGGCAGACCCCGGGATGGGAAAAGCACGGGGGGACACAGCCCCCCTCCACATCCTCCTTCCTTCAGGATGGGAGGGGACCTTGAGTGCCAGGGTGTGCAGGGGCGGCCGTCTTGTCCCCACGCCACGGGCCGGGCGGATGCTCAGTCCCGGCAGAAAACATACTCGGTGTAGCTGGTCCAGATCTTGTCATCGGCGGGACCGCCCTGCTCGGGGCCGAAGGCGCAGGTGCCGGTGGAGGAGCAGGCGGCCATGCGGAAGCCGGCCTCGGAGAGGCGGTCGAAGGCTTGCTCGAGGAAGTTGAACTTGAGGTAGTAGCGGGCAGTGTAGCGCTCGGGAGGGCGGTCGGGGTCGCGGCTCTCGTTCAGGGTCTCCCCGAAGACCTCCTTGGCCAGGGCCGTCTTGCCGCAGACGGTGATGCGGGCCACCCGCCGGAACTTGGCGTCAGCCTGCGCCTCCCGCCCGATGGTGTAGGAGCCCCGGTAGCCGATGGTGATGTAGCCCGAGCGCCGCCCGCCCGCCCCGTCCAGCGACTGCGAGGGCGTGAGCAGCGGCCCGCCCGAGGGGCTGCGGCTGGCGGTGGGCGACGGGGCGGAYGCCACGGCCCCGCCACCTCCTTCCAGCGGCTCGGCCTCCAGGTAGCCGAGCAGCGGCGGCGGCGGCTCCTCGGCGCAGATGGAGCCGTCGCGGTGCAGGACGGCGGGGCGGGCGGCGACGGCCCGAGTCTGAGCCAGGCGCCGAGCCAGGTCGGGCAGCTGGAAGTACTCAGCCTCCCGCTGGAGGCGGCTGCGCTCGGGGAAGTGCTCGGGCAGCACCAGCTGCAGGTCCCGCAGGTAGTCCAGGATGTAGCGGAAGAGAAAGCCGTCGCGGTCGAGGAAGAAGCGGCCCTTGCTGTCCCGGGGCAGYTCGCTGGGCTGCTGCTGCGAGAACATGCGCCAGAGCAGCGAGTCGCGCACCGAGACCACGGTGCAGCGCCGCGTCACGTACACCTGCCCGCCCACGTTCAGCTCCACGATCTCCGGGAAGGACGACCAGCCGCCCGTCGCCGCTGCCGCCGCCCCGCTGCCCGGCGCCCCGCTGCCCGCCGCGGGCGACACGCCGCCGCCGTTGGGCAGCCCGCGGGCGCTGTCCGCCAGGGCCATACCGGAGCGAGCCCGCCGGAGCCCACGCCCTTCGTCCTCCTCTTCCTCCGGCCGCCTGGGCTACGGCGGGGCCAGGAGCCTCCTCCCGCCCCGTCTGGCGCCGGAGCCGCGCTGCCAATGCGCTCCCCGCCGCCGCTGCTCCGCCCGCTGCCGGACGAGCTGCTCCGTCGGGCTGCGAACAGAGAGCCCCGGCGGTGGCGGCAGGGCCGTGTTTATGTAGCGCGGCCGCACCTCGCGGGAGGCGTGGGAGGCTGGCGGGAGGCAGAGCCGAGCGCACGGGGAGGGGAAGGGGACGGCCCTGCACTGACGCAGGGTCCCCCGTCGTCGTCCGTCCCCCCCCGCCCCGGTCCTCCTTCCCCGGCTGCGGTGGGGACCCTCTCCCCGCCCGGTCCGCGCTCGCCGGGCTCCCCTCGCCGTGACCGAGCACCGCGGTGTGCGTCCAGCGAGGATAAAACCTTGGGGGTCCCGCCTTCCCCCTGCCTCCCCCAGCCCCCTGAGCGGGGCTTCGGCTCGCTCCTCGGCTTCTCCGAAACGTCTCGTCTTTTCGCAGGCGAGAAAAGCCGCCTGTTTGCCCCGACGAGCTGCAGCGGGCCAGCAGCGGCGGGACTCCTGCTCCGCCGAAGGAGCTGTGCTGTGCCCCTGCTAATCTTCTTAAGGTTTGTCCCAACCCTCGCCAAGTGAGAASGCCGGCGAGTTAACCGTGTCCCCTCCCTCCTGTCGCTTTTGCAGGAGAAAACACGAGCGTGTGGTGCTACCCCGCTCTCTCGGGCTTGTAAGATATCCCCATCATTACGCAGGTTTTTAACTCCCTGAAGGGCTCCGTGAAACCCCCCGGCGATCCTCATTCCCGGAGGGAGACTCGGCGGGTCGCACCGTCGAGTGGCAGCGAGAGCGCCCTCCGAGGGGTGCCCMGCCGGCCGGGGGAAGACCCTGGTGGCGACGGACACCCCGGAGCGCATGGGGTCCCCTCCAGCTGCCTGGCAAGCGGCACTTCACCGTGAGAGCCAAGCTCCTCCTGGCTGCGTGCATCTTTGTGTATTTAGGTGCCCTTACAGCTCAGATTTAATTAGGATTAATTAGGTACATCGGGATCTGCGTGACACATAAGCACCTGTTTAACATGCGTTGGTAGAAAGCATTTAAGTTATGTTTCAGGCTTTTGCTTGAATTTAATCTACGCTTCTGTGTCTCTTTGCAAGCAGCAGTAAAAAGCTGCTGCCTTGATGTATTCAGTTGCTCTCCCGTGGGAGTTCAAGTGTGCTTTCTTCCTCGAGAGAACAGCTCAAAGGACAGGAAAGTCTGAGGAGTTTGAAGACAATGGTCGATGCTTTCTTTCCGTAGAGGTGAACAAAGCCCTTTCTGGACTACCCTGCTGCAAGTGCTCCACTGCAGTGGTCTGCAAAGTAGAAGTCAAAAGGTGCAGAGACAGGGGGTAGAAGTACTTCAGAAACTGAAAAACGGGAAAGGAAGGAAAGGCAAGTTAGTTCTCAAGAAGCAAGATAAGTTGACCTAAGAGAAGAGGAAGAAGAGGGGAAGTTGAGAAACAGAAGTTTTGAAAGGGAATTGATAATGAAGAAAAGTGATGTGTTGAGGGAGAGCTGACAGGGAGCTACTGTGGTCTAAGGAAGGAGACGGGGTGGTCTGGGGAGAGTGGACACTTGGAATGTACAGGAGTTTCATCTGAACAGGACTAAGAGTATGGTAACTAAGATGCAGACCATCACTTTTTCCATGGTGGAAAGCCTATTGCCAGGACTTTGACCACCAAGTACTTTTATTTGTGGGAGTGAAATTGCAAAGTAGGTTAATCTGATGTTCTGCTGACATTTTGTTACAAGAGCTTGTTTCTCTTTG